>NC_091015.1:106896503-107181503 GCF_041296385.1 Aphelocoma coerulescens
AGGGGGCTGAGCCACTGAGTGGGTTTTGGCACACGTGAAGCTCAGGTGCTGTTCCCTGATGAAACAGGGAGCCCAGCTGTGCCTGAAAGGGGCTCAGCCACCCACCACCTCCATCCCCTCTGCGCTGTCTTTGCAGGTGTGAGGAGGATGGATTGTCCTTTTCCTGGATCCCTTGTTTTGTGTGATCCATGACATGCAGGGCGTGCCTTCACCACTTTGCAGGCTATCCATTGCAAAAGAGCGCCCCTAATGACACCTGTTTGTCAGTTCCTGCCCAGGGAAAGTGGGGCAAGGTGCCTGCCATCCCCTCCTCTCCCACCCTCCTCGCCAGCCCCGCGAAGCTCTGCTGTGCTCCCCCGTGTACACGGAGCCGGTTCGATACGAGGCGTTCCAATGATGAATGCCTCCTCCTGGAATTGTGGCTGTGTCTCTCAGGCATGATGCAGCCGTGCAAAAATGTAAAGCATCTTTCTTAGTTTACTGCAGGAAATTCAGCATCCAACTAAGGAAGTTTTATCACATCTCTCATTCAGTTACTGTTTCCTACATTTCAAATATACTGCGGTCTGTACAGCAGCTTTTTTTTTCTTTAATTTTGTTGCAAATCTTTCCGCCTTAAAACCAAACTTTGACTGGTAAATGTCATGAATCTCAGGCCAGGTTTAATTAGGAATTTTCTAAATCTATTAACAAAAGAGATGCACTTAATACGTTATGTCAACCAGAGCTGGGCTTTCTTTAGCTATTTCGAGGGCTGCCATAGGCACAGCTTGAAACTTGCTTGGATTTTACATGGGTGCCGTATTTTATGTTGCATTAATTTAAAATGGTCTGTTTCACTTCATCAAGACTTTAGCTTAAGGATAATGCATTTATGTAAGATTAATCTTGCCATGTTGTTTTAGGATCAGGATTGTAAACTGCATTGTTCCGACAGTGATGTTCTAAATGTCATTTTAAAGCTTTTCTTGGGAGCTGCAGGCTCCCACTTATTCATGATGTTATCTTTAATTTCACTTGATTTTAGAATATCCCTGCTATTTTTTTTCAACGTGGTAATTATTCATGAAAATTGGCTAAGAAAATAAAAGGAAGATGACAAGGGGGGAAAAAAGCTGCCTTAGCATTTGACAGACCTGCACAAGAATTCAGTTTTTCTTCATTTAGCTGCCTCTGTGACGTCAAACTTCAGCCTTTTTAAAGCACTGATCTAGTTATGAATCCCTTTTGGCTAGCACAAAATTCCACTTTTTGGAGGCCTCTTCTTTCCCTCCTTGTTCTCAGCCTTCTCTGAACTGTTCCGCCAGATCCTGTTACTTCTTGTTCTAGTCCGTCAGGGACTTTATATATGGGCCTGATGTGCTTTGCTCTTGGGGGAGACGCTTAAGAAAAACCCCCCAAAGTGTGCTCACGTGGTGGGTCAAGATGAACGTACGTGATGCTAATAAAGGGTAACGAATGCCGGCACAACTTGCTGGAGGGTCGTGCCTGGGAGCAGGGGCGAGAATGAGCTTTTCCCCGTGTTGTCCTTCTTGCAGGGGAGAGAGCACGGCGGCGCGGAGGTCACCCACACGCTGCATCTCCGGAAGGGAACCTAGATCCCGGGCGGAGGAGCCCCGGCAGCCGCCCGCGCTCCAGAGCATCCCCCTGCCAGCCATCGCCGCACCCGGAGCTGCTGCGCGAGGCTGGGAGCAGCGCTCTGCCAGGAGGGGGGTGCCTCCTCCGCGCTGTTAATCATCTTAAAATAAATGAAGATGCTACACAAGATATATATAAATTGACGTACTAATCAGTCCCATGGTTCCTTATTTCCTTTATAATAAACAGTGGAGTTGGCAAGCACTGTGGCGGCACAAGGCATCTATATTAATCAAGAGAAGTTTGAGACACTGGAAAAATTAAACTTTATGTGATTTGGACAGCATGAAGAAGTTAAGCACTGTAACAAAAACCTCCCTGATGCTCACAATGACTATTTGATACATTTGAAAAACAGCAGTGGATTTGAGGGCTGGAGAAGTATTAATTAATGAAACTGCCACTGCCTGTCATGCTGAAAAGCAAATTAAAAAAAAAACAACAGAGAGAGGAAGAATGGGGGGTGCAGGGAAGAGGTGGCATTCGGTGCTGAGAAAGCAATGCTTGATGAAGGATTAAAGGGACTAAAGAGAAAGACCGTCATTCTGCAATGGTTTGTTTCATTACAGTTTGGGGACCACTTGGATTTCTAGTGCTCTTGCTCTTGACTGCGCACCATTAATAGTATGTGAATATGGAAATTGAAACACTTCCAGAGAAAAGCTTCTATTCTGCTTTGGAAAAGAAAAGCTAGTTGAACACTAAGAAAAAAACCAGGCTTCTGTGTTTTACTCTCAGGACCTTTTTTTTGTTAACAGGGCTACTTTTTTCAACCTGGTCACAAAGGAAGTCTTCACTTAATGAAAAAAAAATGGAAATAATAAAACATTCAGCTGTCTAACACCGCTGATCTGTCTGTTTAGAAGAGAAAAGGTGTCACTGAACGAATTCAGGCAGCCCTGGGGCCATAAAGTGCTCTCTGCTCCTGAGTTTGGTTCAGCAGACCAGCTGCCGCTCCTCCTTGGGCCCGCTGACGTTCTGGAAAGACAAGGAACTTCTTCTGTGGTGGCAGGTTAATGTTCATATAAATGTGTCATGTCTTGTACTTGGTGATCACTGGTGGTGTTAGGAAAAAAAAGAAAAAAAAAGCTTTATATACCTCTTCTACAGTAACTCTTTAACTGCAAGTTTTCAAGGTGGGGTTGTGGCACATAACAGGTTGTTAAACCATGCAGTGTAAGCAATTAAAAATGTATTCCACAGATATAAATATTTTCTTTTCTTATTGCTGTGACACTATGTGTGATGGTAATATTTCTGAGAGTTTCAGATTTTGCACATATAATTTTATGCATTATCAAAAGTTACTGCTGCCTTGAAAGAAAATGTTCTGTGAAAATTTTTGCAAAAGCTTTACTAGTTTTTTTTTTTTAAATTGTAACAGTTTGTAAAGGCAGGAAATGGAGTTTAAAAAACAACTAGCATGCTAAATATATTTTTCAAAAAAGCAATAATTTTACATGTACAGAAATGATGCTAACCTTTAATACAGGTGAGACCACAGTTTACTTAATACAGTAATGGAATAGTGCTGGTTTTGTAGAAATGGGCTTCTGACAAACAATTTGTTTAAAAAAAAAAAAAAAAAGCAGAAAAAACCTTAAAACGTGATCTTTCTGTTCTAACAGTTTTGGTGGGCGGGGGGGGTTCCTTTTTTAAAAAAAATCTAGTCAGTAATTTGGTCTGGATACTACTTGTTACTTGTTTTAAATTACTTGACAGGTTTTGTTACTTTGCAACACTTGCAACAATGCAAATTAACTTTCTTACGTATTTTTTTTAAACTAGATTTTCCTTATGCTATTACACGAGATGTAAACCAGAATTCTCTGTAACTCTCGGTGTAGTTAGGAATGTCTGTGCAAGTACTTAAAAGTGACTGTAATTAACTGTTCTGTGAAGTTATTTTGAGGGAGGTCGCATAGACACATTCCATTGTACACCAAAAAAAAAGAAAAAAAAAAGAAAAAATTAAATATTTTGCTGTGTTGCTTAATGATTATCATTTTGGGTTTGCACTAGCTTTAATTTTGATTTTTTTTTTGTTGATTTCTTCTTTTGTTTTGTAGCTTTTCTGAGTCATATTTTCCATGAGTGAAAGTAATGGTGACAGTTCAGGAATGCACAAAAGCTAGTTGCTTAACCTGTTTGTTTGTGGTTTAGTTATTAAAAACTCTTCCATACCCAAAATGGCACGGAAGTGTAGTGTACATTTGTAATTTCTCTCTTTTTTTTAATTGTATTTTTTTGGCAAGCTGAACTAGAACTAGAAAATCTGAGTTAATACTTAGAGCCAAACCTTCTTTCTGGAATTTTCTTCCCGAATCCTTGACAGAGAAGCTAGTGCTGTCACTGCCATTACCAGGGTACTAATCAGCAAAGTTTACAATCATAATTTAGCTTCATGAAGAACAACAGTAGGGGAAATCAGTTTAAATAATTATATGCTGTGTATAGCACAGAAGTGAGATTTTCACTTAATTAAGCAAGAAATAAGAGTGGGTGGGGGAAAACCATCCTTAAGGACCATCTGTTTTTGGAAGTGAATCCCACGATTCCTGTTTTTTCTTTATCATTGTAATGTATTGATTTGCTATTTTAGTTAGACCGTAGTACTTAAAATGAGTTGTGTTCTTATTTATTTAGTCAAATGGGCTTTGATCAGCTCTTCTAAGCAAAGTCATAAGTTTTTTTGGCATGACACACTCCTGTAAAGCCCTTTTATGACTGTTACAGGGACTTTCTACTACCTCTACCAATCTACTGTTTCTTCTTCTTAACAGGTTTTTATGGTGTTGCAAGTCTAATGTAACTTAGACAATAAAGGGTTTGATTATCTACGCTGCAGATTCTCCGTGTATCTGCCATCTCTCTCTCTCTCTCTCTCTCTCTCTCTCTTCCCCTCCCTCTCTCTCTCTGGTTTGTGTGTGGTTTATTATAGCTGAAGTGTAGGAGATCTCTTTTATTATGGTGGAAGTGAAAGAGACAGACCACCTTCACCAGAGTATTTTTGTATCCTGGATGTTGTACACTGACCAGAAGTCAAACTTGGAGAAACTTTCTCCTCAGGCCTAATCAGCTACTACATTGCCACCATGCTGCATTCTTGAAATTCCTTCCGTCAGAAATGCTGTTTATAAATGGGTGCATTCTACAAAAAGTTAAGCCAGTTGGAAAGCCAAGACAATTTTTAGGTTTCTATTTTAAAACCTCTTAAATGTCCTTAGTGATAAACCTTACCATAAATTGCTGCGTCTGTCCTATAGAAGACCCAGCTTTAATGAAAACAACTGGGTATTATCCTTTAGAAAACAGCATCTGCTGGTAGGTGCAAAAAGTGTTTTGCTGTTAACTGTAGGATACAAATCTCTCCCTAGGGGGATTTCCAGGCACTGATATCCTGCAGGTTTCGTGGTAATCCCAGTAAATGTGTTGCTGGGTTCTCATGCTTTGGGGAGCTGTGTGGTGTCTTCGTTTATCCTGCTGGAGGCATCAGAGCATGCTTGCCGTTCGGAGCCATCTTACAAAATCCTCTTACTCTCCTGGGAGTATCTGCATCACCCCTGTTCACTCCTTCTCATGCCCAAAGAGTTTCTGACCAGGCCTGTGCTTGGTATTGTTCTTCCAAGCCATATTCCCATGCTAGGCTACCTCAAGTATGTCTCAGCAGCTCCACCAGGAGTGATGGAATTCATTGACATAGGCGGGGATTTATTCTTGAAAAAACAATCTGCCACAAGACCTGGAACAAAGCAAGAGGTAACTTCTTCATTAGGTTCTTACTATGTAAAATGTGTTGGATTATTAGTGGGAAAGGTTGCATTTTATGACAAGCCAAATTTCCCTCCGTGCAAGCCGTTATTTTTAAGCAAAGCACCGAACTGCAGAGTCTTCTCTCCTCATTCGTGCTCTCTGCTTTCTCTTTTGCTGTGTTTGAGAGCTCCATACTTCAGGGCAGTCCAATGTTCAGAGACAACAAGTGGATTCACTGAGAGCTCACAGGTAAGGAACACCAGCCTGGTCCCACTATTTTAGAAGATAACACAAATGAAATGGAGTGTGCTGATCTATAAAAAAAACTTCCACTTCAGGTTTTTATTACAAATTATGAAATGATTGTTTCTGGAGCAGCAAGTGATGTGAAGCAGTTGAAGATAATTGAAAGCATAGACATGCTCCCCTATTAGCCGCTTTCCATGGGGCTGTGGGAATGCTGGCTTTTTGAGAGGGACTGTAACCATGTGATGACATCATTAGCTATCTCCAGGTAGACAGTAGCTGTTTCAAAGATACTTTTGCTTGGTTTTTCATAACCCCCCCCCAAAACACTAGAAAAATACTCCCTTTGTTCGAGGCTGGTAGTCAAAGAGTAAATTGTACATGGGAAAAAAAGTCCATATGTGTTGGATATAAGCAAGTATTTACAAATTGACCACCAGTTACTCGTCAAAGTAAGGGGTGCTTTTGCTAATGAGAGAGGCAAGGGTATGTTGTGAGCAGGCACAGACCAGAGGTTTATTTTGTTTGTGGCTTAAGTAGTGGCATCAAGAGCATCAACATGGCCCAGCTCTGTGGATTTGGATACTCACATACCCTGGATTGCTCACAGGGCCATAGAAAGAGAGGTGAAGAAAGCACATGAAGATCAGTAAGGGGTTAAGTTTTGACCCTCTGAAATTGAAGCAGATGGAAAGCAGTCTCTGAGGAAAGGCGAAGCTGAGAACAGGACCAAGGAGAGGCTAGAAGTGGAGCGAGAGGTTCAGGGAAGAATTGCCATTGAGTGGAAAAGTTGCCAAAAAGGGCAAAGTCAACAGTTTGAGAGACAAAAGGATTTGGAGATGGAGCAGAAACTCCGAAACCTAACCAGAAAAGGTGTGTCCCTATTGCAGAGGGCTTCTGTTCAAATGAAAGGGAGGAGGAATGTGCAGGCAGCTTCTGGGAAGATGGATTGGAAAATTCTGAAAATAAGCACATAATTTAATCTTGGTGAATCATCTTATCCTGCAAAAATATTCTTAGGGTGAATGATGTTCTGACAGAAAATAAGGGAATGCCTGTTTTGATCTCTGCTTTCTTGACTGATGAGTAGAACTATAATTATGAGTAGTTGAGGGTGGACTGAAGGGTCTCTCCAATACCTAAGGCATTCTGAGAAGCATATTGCTCTTTTAGAGAAACAAGCAAGCTGATTAGCCCCGAGCAGGAGGGGGAAGAAAAAGGCAGGCAAGAAGTCTTAGTGTTTTAAGCAGAAGCTGAACTGGAGCAATCCTTTGAGGATGCTAGAGGGTACATTCAGATAGCATTCTGTAATACAGAATGTTTTAAGATGCCTTGTAGTATGCTGGATAAAAGAGCTGGAGATGCTTAAAGCTGTTAAGAAAAAATGTCCAGTATTAAAATGGCTTAGACACTTGGCTCTTTCCTTCATGAAATCCTTAGTATCTCAGATTTAAGTTGTTCATGTGAGATTGGTACAGATGGCTTGATTTGTTTGTTCCTGTGTCATCAGGTGAGTTACTTGTCAGGAGTTTAGAAAATGTGAGTTACCCATGTTGCCTTTCTGTAAGTGAAAATCTGTGCATGTCATCTTTCATCATCATCAACCCAAAGTACCACAGGAACCTCAGAAGGTTTTTCTAAGCAGAGAAAAATGATTTATTTATCTTTTAAATATTCATTGTTATGACATAAAAGGGACACTGACCCTCCCGTTCATCTTACTCCCAGAAATCAGCTTATTTTTCTGGGACAGGGCAATGTTGTCCTTTGCCTGAGACAATTCTCGAGCCAGTGGTGGTTTCTGAGACCTACAACTTGTCACTCCAGAGTGCTGGAGCAGTGCTGCAATAAACACGATTCTTCTGTGAGAGGCTTCCCTTGGCAAAGGTGGGTCACAAACCAAGCTGTTTCTTGCTTTTACCATGAGTTTTCATGAGAGTCATGCTGCTGCTGCAGGGACACGGGGTGTGTTTTTCCATGTGGGAGCCAGCAGTGGGAGGTCGCTGCGGTCACCTCACCCACAGAAGATCATGGAAATAAAATGGTAACCAGTTTGCTGGTACTGCTTTCCCAAATTTTTCTTCCTCACCTGTTCCTCTCTTCCTTCAGAGAAGACAGGTGTGGGTGGTTGCTTGCACCACCGAGAAGGTGACATCTCCAGAGCAGTGGTGGGGACAGGCAGCTGGCAAGAGTTTTCTCTTCTTTTACAAGAAGTCCACCTCAGGAGCTTGCCAAGTCCCATCCCCTCTGCTGGGGTTTCCTACCTGCTTGTCCTGTCAAATGGCAAATCAGTTGTGTGGCGCCATGCTCCTGATAACGTGCAAAAGCCTGCTATGGATATGGGAATGATTGGCTTTTCCCAAGGTTTGTTGTTTTTTTTTTTTTTCCAAATATTGACAAGAGTAGGGTGTGTTCTTGTTAGGGAGTGTTTGACTGCATTGTTAGAGGGACTGTCAGGAGGAAGCTTAGTGCAGAGGTGACATGAAGCACATTTTTTATCTCTAGGAACTGTAGGTCTAGAGGTAGGTTCTAGGAGCTCTTTACAAAGACAGATTTTTGGAAATTTGCTAACAAGAAGGTGAAATTATGTAGAAATTTGCTTAGGTGCCCAGTCGCAGGTTGCTCACCATCCCTGTGCCTTGAGAGGACAAGGCTGCCTGCTGCCAGTGGCCCTGGGCTGGCACCAGGATGGTGAAGGAGGGCCTGTACTCGTTGTTTCCCCGGCAGTGACACACGTGCATGGCTCTTCCTGTGCTCCTTTCCCTGACCTGCTCACTTCCCAGCTCACAGCCGCAAACGGGGAAGCTCTGCTCTCTCACATCCCAAGAGCTGCATCCACCAGGGCAGAGGTGTGAAGGGAATTGGGGCTGGTCTCAGCTGTGCCATTGAGGAGATGGTCTCGGCGCAGCTGTGTTCCGGCATTTTTGGTTTTGCACCAACCATGCAATGGGACCGGCCCAGGATCCAGAAGCCCTGTACTCCCTTAGCTGGGGAGATGTTCAGGCCTCTCTGGGGCCCTTGAATGTGATGAACAACTGAGAGTCTGGGCAGTGACTTCTGGAAAGGTTCACTGCAGCTCTGTGTTCATCCTTTGCAAGTTAGGGCCTTCCTTGCATTTGGCCAGAGGTCATCCCTGGTGAAATGAGAGCTGCAGGAACTTCCTGAGCTAGCTTGAATGCAAGTGCTAAAGTTAAATCTAGGCAGACCTAAGCGAAATTCCAGGGGGAAGGACAGGCAGTAAGCAAGTGTCAAAAATGGGCTGTTTACTTGCTGCTGGCAAGGCTGATGATTTACTTCACAGCACCATTTCCTACACAGCCCCTTAAAGTTCTAGTGCTTTCAGGGTTACAAACATATGGAATTCCCTGCAAAGTTACATAAGTAGTTTTCATTTTGTCTCCTCTGACAGCATATGATATGAGAAATTCCATGACCTTTAAGGTGAGGCAAGTAGTCCAAGGAGAATAGTCCAAGTGGCAGCAGTGTTACTCTCCTAAACTGCTACTTTTTCAGACCATGACATTAAAGTATTTCATAACTCAAGTTAATTCTCCTTTGCATTGATTCTGTTGAATAAACAGTGACTTTAAAATGAGACACAGCTGGAGGCACCATTAAACCCACCTGAATTTTGCTTCTCAAGCTGTGTTTTCTGAGTATTTTGCAGAAAATGAGTCTTTGAGAGTTTTTAGAAAAAAATAAACAAGCTCCTAAGTTTAGAGAAATCATTTTGACTGTAGCTAGAATTGCAATGCTTCAGGAAGCTGAACTTGCAAGGAACAGGTGAGTGGCTGAGGTGGCACAGAGAGAAGCACCAGAGCTATAAACGTTGCTAGAAGGTGTTATTACTGAGACTGGTTGGTAAATACAATTACAGGGAGTCCAGGTGCCTTGTAGAACCTCTTCTGATAAATTTTCATGCCACTTTTGGCAGATTAATTAGTAAGATTACAGTTTCCTTCATTATATAAAGAGCCTCTTAGGTAGGTGTCCATCTGTGCTGGGCTCTGTATGGTAAGGGACATTTCCTGATGCTTAAGCTGCATGTGGGCTGCCGTGCAGAAGTGATGCTGCACCAGCCTCGGGGGCAAATTCCCCCTCTGACCACGGCACTTCCCTGCTTGAATGCCTTTCAGCTGCATGTGAGGCAAACGAGTTGCAGCTTGGAGAAGCGAGGCGCAGTGCACAGGGCACACACGCCGTGCTCTACAGGCGTTACCTGCTGGGCCCTGGCGCTCCCGGCTTTGGCCAATCTGCCCCAGCCTCTGCTCTTACTGCAGCCAAGAGATGGAACAAATAAATGTGGCTGGGTGATGGACACTGCTGGCCACAAGGGCAGGTGCCATGTGTAGGCAGTCTGGCTGCAGACTGAGCCCAGGCTGACTGCCAGGGCAAGTTAGATGAGAGCAGGGTTTCAGAGTTTCACAGCTCAGATAAATGCACAGGTGAGAAGGAAGGCTGCAGAGCAGCCTCACCTCGCACAGCTCCGTGCACAGCGCAGTGTGCTGAGCCACACGCAGCAGGGACTGTGTGAAACGTGTGCTGACAATCCACTGGGCTGATGCAGAGGGAGAGTAGCTGCTCGCTGCCCTACAGCCGTCTGTAAAGGAAGATGTGTCCTTTTTGGCTTCCAAAGAATGCTCTAATGAGAGGACATTGAGCTGAGGGTCTGTGGAGACACAAGAATTGACAGTCTTAACCTGCCCAGGTAATGATGAGGAAGGGTTGATACTTGGCTGCTTCTTGGAGCATTTAATTGTTTGTAATTATTCTATCTGTGGGCTGTATCACTTTTGTACCATTGGAAGGAGGCAGTCTGTTTCTCAGAGGAGACTGAAAGCCTTTGGAGTTCTCCGTATCTGTTGCCAACATGGAAAATGGGCAAACTATCTTCTCCTTCCCACCTGCGTGTGTTGGAAGGAACTGCATTAGCATCAGTGGGATTTTTGCATAGATGCACGGGTGACTGTGAGGACAAATTTGACCTCCAGTTAGAGATGCATGGGAACATGATACTTGCCTATTTACAGTTACTTTACACAGGGGAGGGGTAGAACAGGGTTTCCAGGATGATGGCAAAGTGGTTCTGCTCCATACCTGCATCTGGGGAAACTGTGACACTAGTCCTAAAGCCAAGCTCTAGTTAAATCAAGAGATTAGTGTGAAGCTGATGTCATACATTAGTGCATAATGTTTTAACTGAAGTTTCTTCTTTTGGAAAGAAACCCGCTTCAAAAGAAACCCCAATAAAACCCAACAAAAAACTTGCAATAAAGTAGTCTCAGAAGATGGAGGTAAACAGATGTAGTTGTCCCAGTGAATCAATTGCAAATAAGCAATGAAAATGATACTTAATGTACTTTAAAAGATTTGGCTTTAGTATGGAAATTATACTAGCTGAAGTGAAAGCAATACTATCTACGTGGGAAAGTGGCATTGAAATATTCTTTCTTTCTGCTGCCTTTTGTCAATAAGAGAGGCTTGAATTATGCATTAGCAAGCTATAGAGTTATGGAAGATAATACAGCAAGGTTATGAACCCAGAACAAAAGAAGGGGAATCTAGGTTCAACTCAGTAATATATCACTTGGAACATATATAAATGGTTATAATGCTTTGCACATTATAAAGAGAGTAGTCACGTATTTAAATGAGAACAGAGCCAGTGCTTCAAGATTTTCTTCAAATATTAATTTGGGCATTGTAATTAGTTCTTCTTGGGAAGCCTTGCAATGTTCAGTATGTTTAGAATTTTGTGGAATATTCTAGAAAATGACTCTAGCAGATGTACTTTAGATGTAGGATTTTTCATAAATATCAATTTGTATTCACATAAACGAAATTCTAAATCTCTGGCTGGGAACAGTCATCTTTTGAAATGGAAGCGATCTTCGGACAAAGATGGTCAAAGCAATACTAATTCTAAATATTTGGAGGAGAAACCATAAGTGAAGAATTATAATCACAGCATTTTTTTTCATTATTAATATTTGTATAATGTGCTTCTCTCCCTAAATTGACAAAAAGAAAGGGAAGCAAAATCCATTGGCTGCTCTATTTGCTGTCTGTTGATAGTTCTGAAATGGCTTGTTCCTTTACAGCCTTTTTCCTGAGTGACATCCCAGTGCTGGGTGCTGGTGCTTCTGCCGACCTTGGTGTCCACCCCAGCCTCCCGGGCTGTGTCCACCCCTGTGAGTGCAGCAGGGGCAAAAGTGAGCAGCCTGCACCTAAGCCTGACCTTAGCAGCCCCAGGGTTATTTAAATTGCTTTGTACCTGTACAGGAGGGCTCCTGTCCCCAGGTCAGTTTTGTTTGGAGCTGGAGCACTCTCTAGTTCTCAGAGATGGAGCAGCAGAGGATGGGGATTGGATCATGGGACAGAGCTGTGGTTGAAACATCGTGTTTCCCAGTGATCAGTGGGATGATTCAGCTGGTACTTCTCTGCCCCAGGGGCACGGGATGACCCTGGGAGCTACTGCCGTGTTGGCTCTGAGGTCCTCAGCTGCCCCACCAGCTTCTACTTGGGCAAGTGGTGGAGCCAGGTCCACTCCTTCTTTGTCCTCTGATTTGCTCCACAGCCGATGCTGAGCCCAGAGGCTGCATAAGCCTGTTGAGATATGGTCTCTCCCTTCTTTGCTTGGCTCTGGAGGTGGCCTGACTCCTTTGGCCCTCCATGCTGGGCTGTGGATACCACCGGTCCTCGCTGTGCTGCTGCCCACATGTGGCCACCTCCTGCTCCCAGAGCTTGTCTTCCCTCCTCCTGCAGTCTCAGGAAAAAGATTCCATGTTTTTGTTGCTCTTGCAAATAATGACGCTAAGATTTAATTTTTTTTTTTCTAATAGGATTTTGGGCAGTGATCAAGTAGAGAAAAGTTAGCTACAACATTTTGGGGTTTTTTTTGTTGTTTCTGGAGGGGAGTTACGGACTTTAAAAACAAGGTCTTCTGATGGCTGAAGCTTTTTACTAAACCAATGAGGCATCTGAGGTGCACTTGCAGTTCCCTGAGCTGTATCATTAAACAACTGTTAGTTAACCAACCTTCAGACCACTGTTACTTGCTTTTAATCACAGCTGAGGAGCTACTTAAAAAAGCTCTTGGGAAAAGCAAACCATTTCTTGAAGAGAGGAATAGGAAGTCCAAGGTAAGCATTTACCAGTTGCCAAGAATCTTTAGATCCATTTAGTGTCTCATTATTTGGTGAATAAACCACCTGGCATTGCTTAGAAAAACATCAGTATAATTTCTTTCCAAGACAGACCTAATTGTATAGCAGTGTGTGGCCATTATTTTCTTCCACTCCCAATTGGAGACTGGGAGTACACGCCATGTAGTTTCATTCTCTTTTCGTTTCAAAAACAGTGTCCTTAAAAAATTAATAACTGTGGAGAAAGGGTGTTATGTTGGGCTACTCATGCTAACTGCCTTGCTTAAGAAAGGTGCCAGCTGAACCCTTACAAAAGAAGTAAAAATACACACACTTGCCCCAGCATTATTGTGCTCTGCAGTGAATGGTTATGATGAGGGAAAGAGAAGAGACTTTGGGTTTGTCCTTTGTGTGGTTACTCTTTGGGCTCAGAGATGAGGGCTCCATTGTCTTGAATCAGCCATCAGAAGCCTCTCATTTTCATCCTCCTCATTACACAGTTCCAGTCTCACGTGCTCATAATTATGGAGATTGCGGCTTTTGCTTATGAGGGGAGGGTTACTTCCTGAGGTTTGGTTGTTCTCACTACTTGTAAATTTTGAAAACTGATTCTGACAAGTGTTCAGTGGGAATGGGTTGGAATGTTGAAGGACTATATGTACAGCTCTCCTTCATTTTATTTAGCCACTCCTTAATTTTTTGTCAAGGGACTGCTGCATATTGCACAAGGAATGGAGGCTTTTTGAACTTGGGTTTCACTCCTGAGCACATGGTGCACTGCCTGTGATTAAGACTGACAGTCCTGGACGCACAGATCTCTTTGAGAGAGCGATTTCCACTTGGAAGAAATGTCTCAGGGCCACCTAGGGGAAGAGGTAAATGCAAAGTAATTACCTGACTTGTTTAGCCACTACCAGTAGAAAGCGGCAGGGCTGAGTTCTCAGGTGCTGATGCCCTCCTGCAGGTGTGAAGGCCACACCTTCACCCAGCTGTTTGCTTCTGCTTGTGCCTGTCTCCTTGTCACTGAGGTCTACTCCCACCAGTAGCTTTTTAGTGAGTTTCTGGTTTCAGACAGGCTCTGGGAGAATTGGGAAAGTGGGACCTATGGAGGGTTGATGGCATTTTCCTGACTTTTGTTAGCTGCTGTGGTAGCTCAGAATGGATGTGGAATAGAAAAAATATGAAAATATACAGTCTGTGGAACTTCGGGGTGCACTGTCTTTGGTGCCAATGTCCATCCAGTGCTTATTTTGTTGCTAGACAGCCCAAATAATTTTATGCTTTTGATAAGATTTTTAGAATTTCCCAACTCTTTGAAATATAACAGAAGTAATGTTTGGTTCATAAAACATAACATAGCTTAAAAAAAAAAGGCAGTGAGGATACAGCCAGTTTCTGGGTAGAAAGTAATTCACAACTTGGGTGGTTTCAGGTCAGTTTTGGGTCTCATGCAGGCTGAGAAAAAAAGCTGCTGCTGCTTTCCATAAAAATAAGAGGCTGTCCTTGCTCTTCATTTCCAGTACTTATTATTTTTACCACATCCATATATTTATATTTTGCTTTTGGAAGACACAGGAACAGAATGATACTCCCTTGCCCCTGATCTCACTGTGATTATCTAGCATAAATCTCCCTTTATAATCTTATCACTGTGCAATTCGGTTATTCTAAATGTGAGCTTTCTTGCCCACTAATCAGTTCATCTTCAGGTTTTTAAAAGCCCTATTTCATAATTCTGCACATTCCAATTGCTTCTGAGTGTCCAGCCCAGCTCTGCCGTCACTTATCCCCTTCTCCTTCCTTTCTGACAAGGCAGCCTCTTTCTCTTGCTCGAAGTCTTTGCATTGCTTCCAAGTTGATGCACATAGTCATTTGTAATCAAGGCTGTAAATTGTATTTAAAGCTGTACTGCACTATCCATGGGCATTTGAATCATAAATGAGAGTATTGTCCTGCCTGTACTCTCACTTATTCTTTCAGCCGTAATAGATCCTTTCATTTGTGCTCAATTAGCTTTTCCACTCCCGCATACAGACCCTGAAAGTTTCCACTCTTTTCTTCAGGTCTTGAATGCTGATGGTGTGGCCATGTTTGCCTCTACCCCATGATTTGTTTAGCTCTTTTGTGCCACAGATTTCCCTGAATATGGTTTGTTTGTTTTGACATGTCCAAACACCATGACTGTATTGTGCCATAATACAAAAATGTTCCCTTTAATTATTGCTGGGGTGCTGTGGCTCTGGGATGGACCTCTTGGGTGTTTTGGCTTTTGTCTCCAGGTTGAACATAAACAGAATTTTTCTAGAAAATGGATTTTGAATTGTTGTTGTTTGGGTTTTTTTCTTTAATTTGTTTGGTTTGTTTGTTTGTTTATTGGGTTTTTTGGGGGGTTATTTTGGTTTTTTATTCTGATAGAACAGCGAGCCAAATCACAGCAATCATGTGTCAGGAAGAATCGTTTTCAGAACAGCACCCCACGGCATGGAAGCACTCCGAGTCCCCTTCCTTCAGCTGCAGTGCCCCGGTGCCAGTGAATCCAGCCCGGTCTGACTGGGTGCCGGCCCAGCCATTCCCGCTCTGCCCTCCTGGCTGCGGGCGCGGCAGCCTCGGGGCTGCGCCTGCCGGGGGTCACAGCTCCCCTGGACTTCAGCCTGCTGCAAAATGCAGCTCCTCGCGTTCCTCACGGCTTGTCCCACTGCCGGCACAGCTTGCCATGTTTGCTGGCATCTCCAGAGGTGGAATTAGAGATTAGAGACAACCATCTTGTGACAGAGTGTTTCCTTTTCCCTGCCCGCTTTCAACTACACTTTTTATTTCCTTTTTTTGGTGTCTTCCTTTTCTGAGAAAAAAAAAAAGAAACAAAGCTCGGAGAAAATGAGCTACAGCTTCACTTCTTTTCTTTTTAGTACAAAATGTGCACGTACTTCTGCAGTGTGATCAGACAGGTTTTATTCCTCTTCTTGTTGCATAAATGTGGGATGATTTTTATTTATTTATTTATTTTTAATTGATGTTCATTTCTGTTTTGAAAGTATTTTACGGGAATTTTCTTTCACTTTGAACACAGCTGGCATGTTTAAATAAATGTTTCTCTCCTGTACTGAGCCCTGGGATAATGTTGCAGGCAGAGTAATTGATGTCTGTTTGAAACTAACATCTCAGAAATTATTCTGTAATCCTCTTCCAAGAGGAAGATGATCATGACCTTTCTTTCCAGGACTGTCCATGGATGGAGGGAGAATCTAGTTGGATTCTGTTTTGGGTGAATGTTGTCCTTTATATTTTTGAAGGTTTTAGTAGGCTTTCTCTTGCTATAGATAGCCATGCCTATTTACTCTTAACATTTTCCAATCCTGTGATACTCTAGAATTAAAAAATAAAATTGAAAATAATATATATCTCTGACAGACTAAAATGAAGAATGTTTCACTTTGTGTGTAAATGCACGCAAAGACGGAGAGGGACACAGGCAGTCCAAGTGTTAGGATATTCATCTGCAATGTGAATCTGAAAGCAAACCAGAAAAACACAGCAGCTAACAAAACCTTTGTTGACCTGTATTTTGTGGGGATGAATTGGGACAAGAACTCTGTCCCTAAATCTCACCAGTAGGAGATGACAAATATAATAAAATATTGTGCTTGGGGCTCCATATCAGGGATACCTGAGCTTGTTGGACAGAACTTTCTAGAGCAGCCAACTCTAACATTAACCCACTCATGAACATCAAATGTATCTAGATTGTCTTTTCATATTTAGTGATATCCAAAGTATAAGCCTGCCTTCCTTCCTGCCTTCCTTCCTGCCTGCTTTCCTGCCTGCCTTCCTGCCTTGAATGGACTTGAAAACTCCCCCAAACCTCTTTTATTCGACAGTTTTGAATTGTTTAGATCTTTGTGGCTCATGGAAGAGCCCTATATAACTAACAAAAATACGGCACAGCTTTTCAAGTCCTTTATATGTCTGTATAAAATCACAGTCACCATTCTTTTCTGTGGACACTTTTCCCAATCTATACAAAACCCCAATTTGAAATCCTGTAATTTTCTTCTGAAAGAAGGGTCAGTGTGAGCCTCTGCTGGTACAGATTTTTCCACATAAACTGACCTTGTGCAGCAATTCTAGTTAGAGAATTAAAATCAGTGGAGAGAGCCAGCCATGTACGAGTCTCAGTGGCCTCATTTTATTATATGCACTTTAAGGATAGACTGTTAAGGAGGGACATTGCTGGGGTGATTCAGACAGGCAAAGCATAGTGGAACTGCTGGGTTAGTATCCTGATCTGGATATTTCCATGGCTGAAAGTCCTGTGCTATCCTCCCTCTTGGTACATCTGTACCCTCACATATTATATTTCATCTCCAGAGCTGCTGCCATACTGCAGTCATAACATCTAATATTTCTACCAATATATTTTTGGTGTTTAGTTTTATTTTGGATTTGGACATCGTCTGAATTTCAGACTCCTGGCAAGAGGGAATTATTCCCTTTTCCCAGTCCAGAAAGTTGCCTTTACCATGACAGATATGTACCAATGCTACAAATGATGACATCCTGACACATTCTGGCAAGGTAGCTCATTCGAAACACAGATTTGGATTTCTACAAGTTTCTTATTTCTTTATATTCCAAGTTCTCCACAGTTTAAGGATGGGCTGAGAGGGAGGTAGATGGAGGTCAGGGGAAGAGAAGACTGGAAGGAAAATGTGATGCAAATTAACAAGCTTTATAACCAGCAGCATGCCAGAAGTGCATTACAGGGACTTGGATGTAAGGAAGTTTGAGTCTGGCTGGTGATACAGAAGAGAGAACCTCTGTTTTGGGGAGTGGTCAAACAGGGGAGGAGAACCAAAATCATCTATTCCTGGCTGCTCCTGTACTGTTTGAAAGCATGCTCATGCCTGTTCCCTTTGGTATATGTCCTTTGGACACCTACCAAACTGGAATTTCCTTGAAGCAAAGCAGAATTTGTCAGGATATAAAAATTTCCCTGCTTTGCATTTTCAAATGAAAACTGCCAGAATGCTGTAAATGCTGTCTGTCCATACCCCTGTGCACAGAGCTTTGGTGGCACTGCTTCCTGACCAGAGACCTCCAGGAGGTCTTGAACTAGAGATGAGACATTGAAGATAGATTTTTTTCTCCAAGGAGAAGTGAGACTTACTATTATTTTATCATAGTGTTTTGGTATTTAATATACAAGGATTTGATAAAGTACTACTGTATAACCTTCTAACAATACCCATTTTGTCCCATAAAATTATTATATCCAGTCTTAAAATGTTAAATATGTCACTATTAGGGTAGAGTATCATAAAATTCAGTTTATAATATTAAAACTCAAAACTGACACAATGCTATCAATTACATTCCTTGGTAATATTCAACTTTTTTCATTCTTCTTTAATTTTGCATTTTAGTATAACAAATTGAGATTAAAGCTGTAGCCTCCAGTTCAAGGTCTCTTGGCGGTGAATGGCTGTAAAGTTACAAGTAAAGTGATAAGAAAACAAATCACAGTGAAATCTAATATTTAATAACATTTCAGACAGATTACAGAGATTTAAGGCCCTGTGCTGCAATCAGCATTGGATCAGAGCAGATATGCTAGTAATTGCAGAGGGAAATGCTCTCATCTTCTTGAAATAAATGCAGATCATCAGCAGAAGACTGTAAACATACTGAACAACCAGTATAAAACTGAAATTTCTGTCTGGTATGATTTAAAAAAAAAAAATTCTGGTGCACTCCCAGAAGACAGAAATCAGTGTTACATTGTTTGGTTTTAGCTAAGGAAATGGTATATTCCCCCTTCCCTTAAATTCCTGATGACCTCTCCAGTTGGTGCTAGTACTACACATCTTTCATCTGGACTTCTACATTTCTTGAACAAATGTAAGGAAAACTTCCCTAAAAATGGAAAAAAGGCCACAAAAGAGGCTTTAAATGCTCTGATGCATTCCTGTGTATTTTCTACTTTAAAAAAAAAGTATCTTTATCCTGTATTCTATTTTTAGAGTACCAGAATGGAACAAAATTTTTATTCAGCTCATAAGGGACTAAATCTCCTTTTGAAAATTTGTTCAACTGACAATGAGCCAATGGCCAAGTTACACAATAATGTGAAAAAAAAAAAGAAAGTTACACATGAGTTAGCGGGGCTTTCTTTGCACGTAATGTACATATCAATTACTTAGTGATGCATTATATAGCATAATCTAATTCAGCATGTCAAACTTTTCAACCCAATTTATAAATTCAGCTGCATCAGCCTCTGCATCATTTACACTGGGTAATTTTTAGCTTCTCTTAAAATCA
Source organism: Aphelocoma coerulescens (assembly GCF_041296385.1). Classification (NCBI taxonomy): domain Eukaryota; kingdom Metazoa; phylum Chordata; class Aves; order Passeriformes; family Corvidae; genus Aphelocoma; species Aphelocoma coerulescens. The sequence continues at coordinate 106,915,604 of NC_091015.1, forward strand.
GCTCCTATGGAAAAAAAGAAGGCTCAATTTATTGTGTGTGTTATACTCTGGGACCTAGTTTGCTCAGTGAGCAAAATGAATGCAGTGAGTTTCACACAGTAGAAGTAGATATTGTGTATTGTGTTTTGTATGCTGAACCTTTTTCTTTCTTTTCTCTCTCTCTTTCTTTCTCTTTTTTTTTTTCCCCCTCCAATAGAGCTATCCAGTCTTGAATATGTCAGTGTGCCTTGAATGTGCAGTCACATTCTGAGGTATGTCTTTGAACTCTTCAATGGTGCTTTGCATTTCTTTGAGACCTTTTATGAGAAGGAAATAGAGAAATGTGGACTAAAATGCTGTGCAGTTGTCTCATTATTTCTCTTCCATTAAAAAAAAAAAAAAGGAGAAGGAGTTAGTTTTTGTTAGACAGGGACACCACCGTTATATCGGATATTCAGCATCTACTGTGCATGGCTCCACACTGATGCTTGCAGACAGCATGGGGTATGGCGTACCAATTTAGGAGGCCAAGACAATAGTTCTGTATCTGCTCTGAACAAAGAAATTATCATCCCCAGCTAGCAATTACTTTGAGAAGAGGAAATTTATTTTCAACATATATCTCATTCCTGGCCATTTAAAAAACCCCTGTTTTTTAAAAAAGCAAAGAAACCCCAAAGAACCCCCCTTCCCCCTCCCCCCCAAAAAAGTCCAAAAAACCCAAGCCCTAGAGAAAGATGAAGACTAATGGTTAGTAATCAGAAGATAATAAAGTGTGACCAGAAAAATTAGCTCCCCTGCAGCTCTAATTAAGCCAGTAGGAAACTAGAAACATTAAAAACCTGTGGAAGGATGGCAGAATGGGACCTGTAAATACATGGTCTTCTTTAGGTCAGGATTCTGTCACCCTTCTTCAAAGTAACTTTTTGGTACCTAAGTGGTCACAAGCAGCAGGCAGTGGAGTGTGGGGTCACAGGACAGCATTTGGCAAGTTTCAGCTGGAAAAGCGCATGCCACACACTGGATGCACAGTGTGTAGGGTACAGCCAGCTGCCTCCATACTGCAGGGCTGTTCAGTGTGAGTGTCACCAGCCAGAGAGATATAAATTAAATATATTTAAGGAGAAATTTCACAAAGGATTGTTCTGGCACATAAAAAGGGAAGGCAATAAAAGTTTGGTACAGAGGAGTTCTCCTAGAGATTGTATTAATATATTTTATGAGGTTTCTTTTAATTAAATTTACAACTTAACAGGTTTAATTTCTATATGTGTCAGGCATGAAAAGGAAAGAGGACAGTTTGAGACAGTTTTTCTAGAACTGAGGCAATTTTTTTCCCTCATAGTTACAAATATATCCCTTGCTCAGTGACTGTGTTTATCTTTTAAGTGATGGGAGTATGGGTTTACTATCTCAGTTAATTCTCCGCTCTAACACCCATGAAGTGTAATGCATTAAACAAGTTTAATTTTTAGAATCTATTTTGCACATGCCCTTTTGACAGAGACATTCCACCAGCAGATAGCTTTTAATACTGTACTTGGGGCACAGCGCCTGACAGAGATTACTGTATAACCTGAAGTAAAAGTATTAGTGTAAAATACAAGACTGTGTACATGGGATTTCATCCAGAGCACTCAGCCAAAAGAAATACTGAACCGCTGCTAAATCATCCTAGTGAGTTAAGTATTGTGTGTGGTTTTGTTATTCTAAGCAAATGCACTTGTATTTGTTTCTGGAACTATAAGGGATCAGTCAAGCAAATGTTTCCGTGAAAGGAAAAAAAAAGATGTATGTTCATAAAACTTACACTGCCTTACTTCATGGTGGCAAAGTATTTAAAATAATTGTTCAATGAAAGACTAAACATTTTCTTGGAAAACTCATTTAACTCAAGAATTAGCCATATGAGGTGTCCACTCCACTGTGTAAAATAATAAACTTTGTTCTTTCTTTTTCTGTTTTACCTTTAATACATACCCACCTTTATAAAATCCATATGTTATATGTAACTAGGCATTTTCATTTGAAAAAAAACCCAACACAAACCAACAACTCAAACCTACGAAGAATTAGACTTGCAGGCCTAAGTAAAACATTTGACTGGTTTCCAGCTTAAAATGGGGGTGAGAGAGTGGAGAGAGGGGCAAGGTAAGGAGGAAATGGTGCTGGGCTGCCAAAACAGGGGCTGGCAATAGGAACAAGCAGAACTGCCTCAGAAGCAGAACTTTATGCTCTGATCCAGTTCTCCGTGGGTGTAGGGATTAAGTAACTACTGCCATTCACACACCAGCGGTTTCTCTCCCAGGTGTGAAACATCTTCCAGATAGATCAGCTGGGGGTTTTGGAAAGAGCTGGTGCTCTCTCTTCTCTTTTCCCATCCCCGCCTCCTGGTTATCCCCACTGTGATGCATATAAGAACGGGAAAACAAAAGGGGCAATTCCTAGATATTATCACTGTTAGCTTTTGAATAAGAGCTGGAAGTTTTCCTTCGAATGCATTGCAGTTGCTCTTGTGGGTAATGGAACAAGGAGGGATAAATGTAGGACAGTGTTTATGGGGGGTAATTCTGGTGGGTACCACACCTTCAAAACGATTGTGCCTGGCAGGGGAATTCCATCCCAAAGGCCATTTGATACAGCCTGGGGCAGGGGGCTGCACAGCACTGGCCACTTCATTATATTTTTTGAGGTCCCCCAAATCTCAGCCTACTGTGAGTGAGAGTTCATTTCTGCTGTAATTTGGTGTAGTCACAAATGTGACCCAGTCACCCAGGGGGTTCTCTCATCAGCCCCGTGTTGCTGGAGTCCCTCAAGTGGGACTGTGACACAGCCTGATTTTAAAATGCCACCCACCACCTCAGCTGTCTGTCTTTCTGAAAAAGCCTTCAGATGGTCATTTATGGCAATGCATGAGACTCCAGGAACAGAGGAGAGGTATCCTCCCTACTCCAGGCTACAGCCTTTTCTTTAGTCTTCACCAGGCAGTCTCAGTCCCTGCTCACTGTGGTTTGCTCACACACAGTATATAAATACATTGTTCTGGCTGGATTTGCTGGGTTTGCACCTCTCCTCTCCAAAAAAATCCTCAAGCTGACCACTTTAGGAGATACTTCACTGAGCAGCATCTACAACTAAAACATTTCAAAGGATTTTCCCTTGTGATACAGAAAGACAAAACCCATATAGAATGGTTACTTTGTTTTTCTTTATAAATCTCTAGTATTTAAAAATCATAAAAATACACAATTCTGTTAATTAAATTTGTTAAAAATAATCCTTCTCACCTTTTTGCGATAAAATATGTTTCAGCTAAGTGTCTTACTGGTGCATTTTCCCAGCTGTAGTCAAAAAAGACCCATTTTAGCATAGATGTCACAAATTCAAAAGAGCAGAGGCCTATAAAACACAGAGTGTGCTTTCAGTTTTATCATTACAGGCTAAGGCACAGTGTGTCCATTACCAACAGCTGGAAAATGAGACAATGACTAAAAGTGGCATCATTGTGTTTCCTGGATGCTTTACTGGCAAAGTTCAGTGAGGTGAAGACACTTGTGATGGAGACAGCTCAACAGGGATTTTTCACTTCGTGTCACATGGTAGTTAAAAAAAAAATTCTGCTAAGAGATGTCAGAGGTGAACTGAACAGCTTGAGTCTAGTATGAAAATCAATGCACACAAATTGTTTAGGCCCCAATTTTGCTCTACAGTGTGTGTGTATGCCTACAAATTATAAATATGGCTGTCTAGGAAATGATGCCTTTGCTGTTTGTCACCTACTTTATCTTTGCCACGTGTTTCAGTGAGGTCAGTAGATGTTTGCATAGCTACTGCAACCTCCTCTTCGCAGGAGGGGACAGCAGAGTCCTGGCTGGGCACAGGGTGTTGCAGGGTCATTTAGGAGATGGTGATTTCCTCCCCCCTCCATTTCCATTTGTTCACCTTGTGTTCTGCTGAGCAGCTTCTCTCTCAGTCATCTGCTGAGTAAGGATGTTTCTCCACAACACCTTTTTCAGGCATCCACGCTGCCCATGTGCTGGGTTGACAAAAAGCCCTAGGGCCACCATGAACCTAAGCCCACTACCCCCTCTCTTATGAGAGCAAACAAGTCAGGCCTTGGCAGCTCAGATGGAAGGCAGAAAATTCTTGTGTAAGCCAGGGAAATGTCACAGAGGCTGTATCTTGAGTCTGCTGCAGTTTCCACACCCAGATGACTTCTTTAGTGTTATTGTTTTAAGTGAAATCTAACCTTGATTATGTGGCAGGGACCTATTACATTATTTGACTGTCGGGTGCTAAATGCATTTGCAGTGCAGTATTTGATTATGAAATGTTAACAGAATTTGTGGTATTGCCATAATAGTTACAGACCCCAGCTACTAACAAGGCCTTACTGTGCCAGTCATTTTACACATCTGGAGCAAAAGACAGGCCTTGTCTCTGAGACCATGAAGTTTACAGAGAAACACGTCTGAGCACTGAACTTAAGCACAGACCGACTCAGTAACTTGCCTGAAGTCTTAACAGCCAGTCAGTGGGAGAGCCAGAGGGAAAAAACATGTTCCCTGAGCTCTGGTTGTGCTGTGCTCTCCTGATCACTTTGCTTTTAAATAAATATGGTGTTTAAAGTGCTGTTTATGGCTATTTTTCCAAGGGAAGCTGATAAGGTCAGTGCACAAGCCCCAAAGACGGAGGAAAGTTATATGTGGAGGTGCTGCAGTGCACGGGCACTGCAAACATGGGCAGCGGTGGAGAATTTTGAAGAATGGTGGAGTAGTGAAATGAGTTAACCTGTGAAGTGGGAAAACTATCAGACCTTCTTGTCTGAGCAAGTGTCAGGATGTGTGGGAGTATGGAAGCAGAGGAGGGAGAAGCAGAGGGGAGAACATATGGATGTGTCTTCTCTTGCAGTCACAGTCTCCTATGCAGGGGAAGGTCGCAGTGTTATTAAACACAGCAAATGTGCTGCAGCTGTAAGGCAGACAATCGGAATAATCCACTAAAAATTGTATGCGTGTATGGAGATTTAAGCATCTGTATATACAAACATAAAACTTTCATTTGTGGTAGAAGGTTGATCAAAATGGTATTTAATTTTATTTCCTTATTTAGTTGAGAATATGTGATTCACATTCAAGGTCCAACAGAAGCTGAACCCATCTAATTTAACTAAACCACAGTGGGTGTCTGGTACATCAAAAGTGCATGAGTAACTGATGGGACATGGCAGGGATCTGGTGACAACTCTTCTCAGTGCTGACCTCAACAGCAGCTCCTCCTGTTCAGTAGCAGGGACAGATCAATGCTTGAATTTATTTATCACCTTCAGTTTAAACACTGGCAGTATTTCAAATATTTTCCCAAATACTGTACTTTCATATAACCAGATCTGGAGGAAAACAAAGGATAGAGGATTTATTTGAGGAAAAATGGTATTTATCTTAATGAAATGATTTCTAAATGAAACTCGTTTTTAAAAATACAATTTGTAACCGTGCAACATGGAATTCAGTCTTCTCTCACTGAAGGTGGCCACAAAGCATTCCCTGAGTTCTATGTAAACAATGGTTTCCTTGGATCTCATTTTAGCATAACATTTGTGTTCCATCTTAACTAAAGGGAGTCCTGTTGTTGTTAAAAAGCCTAAAGGTTGGTGTAAAAGCTTTGACGAATGAAGATTAACGGCTTAAATAGTAGAAGAATGCAAATTCTCTTATGAATTGCTAGAGCTAGTCACCTTTTTTATCACTGTGGAACAGAGGTTTCCAGTTTTCTTTCTTCATGTGACCAGAAAAATCTCTGTTTTAGAGTGCTACTTTAACCATTTAACTTTGAATAAATGTGCATGCCACAGGCAGGCAGAAGTCGTTGGGCTCAGAGGTATCTGTAGGCTTGCCTTCTTACCTGTTCTGACAAGCAGCTGTAATAAGTTAAGGGGTGTCCATGTGCCATCTGTTCTTTTCAACCGACCATGTGAGAAAGTTTGCTTTCAAAGTGATTTTACTGCTTTGATTCCATTCCTCCATGTCTTTTACTGCTTCTTACTTTCCATTCTCTATTACTTTTCATTGTTTCCCATTATTAATCCTTCCTTACCCTTGATATGTCCCCCAGGGCTCTTATTCTGTGGGTGGTGAGCACTGCCCCAGGCACGAAACTTCTTTTGTCATCAGGTGCTGACTGGTGAGTTTTTTTCTGAAATCCCACGAAAGCTCAGAATACCATCTCTCATGTGTGTCCCTGTAGAACAACCTTGACACCTACCAATGAACTTTTTCATGTGTTGTTTAGTCTAGGTATTAATGTGCACTGGGGTAGTGGCACATCTAGACATGAGTGGCACAGAGCTTTTCCTGCGCATTTCTGTGTGGATCAGGTGTATCAGATGTCACTTTTGCCTGGCAATGTCCTGCCTCCTACAACTTCTGAATGCAATGTTGGAGAATCAGTAGCATTTCAGGCTTTCAAAAAATGAATAGACATGGCTGGACCTTGATGTTGTTTCAGTGTGTCTTGGGGTTGATCATTCTCCGCCTCACGTTCCCATAGGAAATGTCCTCAGCTTTGCTCCTAAGCTCATGTGATTGTTGGCTCTGTGTCATTCTCTTTTGTGATCCTGCAGAATGGCAAATTTCTCTCTGCCTTTCCTCTGGTTCTGCTTGAAAATATGAAAGGTAAAATAAGATGTGCACACATGATTCTGCCTTGAAGAGTGTGGTAACCTTGAGGAGTTATAAAGCCTGATCAGTGAAGATACCCATGCCAGAACCTGATGTTGCAGGAAAATGACATTTTCTAGGGTAAGTATTTTAGCCTTCTGTCTGTTACAGATAGACCTTTTGATGTCTCTTGTAATTGAAAAGGTACTGCTTCTCTGTGGTAAGAAGGAGACAAAGGGCCAGGTTTTCTTCTTGGGCTGTGTCTAGATCTGTGCTCTCAATTTCAGCCTGTATGCCTTGAAATACTTTCCTGAACTGAAAAAGTCAAGTTCACCATAATCACCTGAGATGCAGGTTCACAGTCTTTCCCCACTGCTGCCAATTTAAAGATGAGGTTGTGTCCCTCTGCTCCCCTGGGGGCTGGGTTGGTTCCAAGCCATTGCAGCAAATCACCCAAATGTGGGGTCTCTCTGCCTCTTATCACTGAGTTTAATTTAAACCAGGAGATACATTGAAATACCTGACGTCACACCTCCAGAAATGCAGCCTCTGAATGAAACAATGCACAGATGTAACCTCAAAAGTCAAGTTTCATACTCAGAGGCCCGGCCATTCTGATGTTCTCAACTTGCAGGCAAGTCAAAGAGTAGCTACAGAACTGGACAGTGTTGGATTTTGGATGGAATGTGGATGTTGACATGTGATAGACATGCAGAGGTGATATCCTCTTTGCTGACCATGGATCACTCTGCCAAAGCTTCATCCATGTGGGGAGCGTCCCTTCAGACTGTATCTCCCATTGATATTTGCAGGACAACAAGGAGTTCCTCTCACATCTGAGTGTATGAAACACAAAGACATGCAGAAATAAGGATGGATTTGGCAGAGAAGCAGCTGAGGTTGCTCTTTCAACAAAGAATTCTGAGACTGACTTGTAAGTGTCACCTCTCAGTTGGACTGTAATTTGAAAGGAACCGGGGGCCAGAGATGTCCACCGGCCTGTATGCATGGCCATGTATTCATTTGGGGTAAGGAGGTATTAATAATATTTATAAATAATATTTTTTTGGTAAATTCATGGTGAAAATATCTCCAGCTTTACCTAGAGGGGACATATAACCACACAAAGTCATAATGTATATGTAAAAAATACTCCTGTCAAGTATTCTGTTTACTGTGCTCTCACTGGCGCTCACTGACATCCAAATTAACTTTCCCAGGAGGAAGACTGCAGGCTAAATGGTCTTCTGGCTGGAATTTCCTTTGACTCAAAGGTTGGAATGTCCAGGTGAAGCTCTGTGATGGTATACAGAAGCCCCCACAGCACAAGGTACCACTTTTGTTATCACTATTAGAATTCACATCCAGGCAAGAGAGTCATAACCAACCTGAATAAAACATAGATGGTGTCTCGCTGTGCATGACTTAGAGAACTTCAGTTCAGCTGAGGTCCTCTCAAATGCACAGATGACTGATTCCAGCCATGTGCCATGAATGTTATACCCTTTAAAAATGTCTTCCTCAAAATACATGAGAATATAGAAGAACACCCCAAGTACTCAAATATCTGGGAAACTGGCTTAGTATTGTTTGACAAATCCTCTCTGCTGAGCTAAATCAGCCAATTAGTCATGCTAATGCTTGTTAATGGCATTTCTGTTCGAAGAACAGTGTAATTTGGTTCTAAATTCTAGCAACAAAAACCCCCAACATGTATTGATCCTATATTGCAAAGGAATGATGTTTCTATGCTACTGAAATTCAAAAATGTTTGATGGGTTACACCTTGCTACCATCTGCCAAGGCAGCAACTCAGTAGTACTTTCACACCTTCGAGTAAAATTTCATGATACAGATCCCAGCAGAGACCATTAAATCAAACTTCATACAGGCAGGGCTACTTCTCTGAGAAAAACAGATCAGGCCTAAAGAAGCACCAACAGTTGGCTTGTTTGATCTGAACCTATTAATTGCACTGGCGTCCACCTCCTTTGTGCTCAATTATGAGCCCATTTTGAAAGGACACTTTGTCTTTAATGGGTTAACAGACGCCACATTAACGGAGGAGCTATAACACGATAAACAAATATAGTTTAATGCACCCTGCTTTGAATGCAGAGTTCATATGTATTCCAGACAAAAGGCCAAACAAATTTACAACACTTCATGCATTTCTATAGCTGAGCATTTTTTTACTGAAGGATATGTAAATCCTGCACTAATCAGAGGTTCTGGGATTCCAAATGCCACTAAAGGTTATGACCTGAAGCCCTGCTAATAGATGACTGAGGGCGTAGACTAAGTAGTTCTGAATGACAGCAACCACAGGGTGTTTTGCATGAAAAGTAACCTCTAATAAATGACCTCTGCTTTTTTCCTTTCAAAGCTATGACAGTAATGAATATGAAAGGGGGAGCTTTGTACACACCGGGTGTTATTTACACCTAAACACTGCAAGAGTGTGGATGTATGTGAGGGTTTCAGTTCGGCTGAAAAAAGGAGGAATGGGTGTTTTCGCTGCCTTAACAAACACTGCTGCACTTCTGCTAGCTTCATTAATAATCCCTTTCTTAAACAGTGGTACAAAACAACAAGGTCATGCTGTTAAAGGGAGTATTTCCTCCTTCATTGTGCGTTTGTGTGTGTATATAAACATCCGTATAGATGTATGCATGTAGATATGTTTACTGGATGGATTATAGGCTTTATGTGAATTCTCCTGGATTGCTAGAAGCATTGATGGAAGCTTTCAAATTTCTGCTGTTTTGTGACCTTTAGTTAGGCAGAACACTGTGTCTTCGGTGGTATGAACAAAGCAAGGATGGTTTTAATGGCAGAGAGTCGCTTCTCATGGATGATATTTACACTTGGGCTTCTTGCAGGAAAACAGTTCTAAGATTTTTTTTTCATACATACATGCAGAACCAGAGTTCTGTAATTTTTTTTTTCCTTGAATGAAGGTGATCAGTTGCTGAAACCTTTCACATCCTGATGAAGATCCTGGAGGGGGAATAGAGCAATTATGAGTGGACTGCGTTGTCTATGCTCCTACCAGCTCGGGATTGTTCCCAGATGCACGCATTGCTTTGCCTTAGCCATTCTCCATGTAAATCACTTGCAGTGCATTGCTTTGGGAGCTCCCTTCCTCTCCCTTCCTGGTTTCCGTGAGTGAGAGCAGACCAGAATAGGGGAAGGCAGGCAGGCAAGAGCATGCCTGTTCTCTGTGCAGTTGGGAACTGAGCTGTGCAGGTGTCCTTACTGCAGCTGGCAGAGGGATTGTGGGGACAAAGGAAACCACAAAAACTGGGGTCACATCAGATGTCCCTGAGCTGATGTGCTGAGGCACAGGCTGTATGTTTGAGACACAGTGTGCAGGTGTGCCTACCTGGGACCCAGCACCCTACAGCCAGCTCAGACAGTGCCAGAGGGCACTGATTAGCCCTCCACTTCCCTCTGCCAGCTTGCAGTTTGGGGGCTTGTGTGCTTAAATCCCATTGTAGGCTTTCTTGACAGTTCTGCCAGAGTCATATTGAGGGCCCTGCATCTTCTGGGTGCTCAGGTGCCAGTCTTGCTGCTGAACAGCTCAGTCCTGTACGGTGCTGCCACTACACACTGCTGTGCACAGACTGCCTCCAGACACGTCACACATGGCACTAGGGTGGCTGTGACACTCCACTTGCCCCTGAACCCTGTTAGCTTTCCTTTATAAAGTCTGTTTATTTAGGATTCAGGCATGTCAGCAAGCAGCATGTGGCCTACAAAGAGCATCTTGATAGCCAAATGCACTTCATACCCCAGGAAGCTTTTGTCTGATGCGCAAGTTTTTTGCTTTTCTTAATATCCAAATATTTTTTCATTAGTTAATTTTTAATACAGGTGTTTTCTGTGGAGAACATAGTTATGTTTGTTCAGGTATGACTGCCATTTTGTAAGGTGGCAATTTAGCCTGAGTAAGAAGACCAAAGCAGGGCTTTAAAATGCACTCCTCATAAAAAATTAAAGAGCTATTCTTTATTTACATATTTACACAACACTCAATCCATCGTGTAAAGCTTTCTCTGCCTTAAACCCAAATCTCTGGGGTGTACTCTGTGCCTGGGGAAATTGGATGGCTCGGAAAAATGATAAAGAGGTATCTGTCCATCCACCTATCTATCATTTTTTACACCATACTCATTACCATGGTCTCTGAGCTCCTATTACACATATGGAACCTTTCCCATTTCGGTACAGAGCTGGTCAGCAGAGACAGCAAAGCCATCATTATTTTCTGAAGAGTGCGAGCCTGGGGAAGGACCGGCTGCTCACTCTGCAGTGGCCATTTGGCAGCAGCCAGTTTGTACAGAAGACAAATCCCTTTTATTAGCTGCCTGGGAAGTCCGGTTTGGCTTCTGGAAGATGCAGTTCAAATGGACTGTGTGCAGAGAATTAGCCTTAGGTATCAACATTGCTGCTCCCACATTCACTTCATGTCACCTTGAGAGAGAGGCTACCTCTTCCCTGCCTTCCTGACAGCTGCTTACCAGGAGGCGGACTTCAGCTCTGAAAAGGCATCAAAAGACCTGGCAACTTTAACTTAGATAGACTGTCCAAGAGACTCTTCAAATTAACAGAAATAGCAGCATTTCTCATTCTCTTGCATGTAACTGTTTGCCCACTTTCAGGCCATGTCATCACACATTTGTCTCATTGTTACCCTGGGGCCCACCTGTTTCTTTGCAGAATTCACTTATTGTCTTTTGACTTGTGCTTCAATTTCAAGCTCTGAAGGATGGCAGCTTCTTATTAGGTTGTATTCAGGACCAGCCATAGTGGGGCCTGATCCTTGACAAAGACCTGTAGGCGTTCAGCAGACAAATATTAGTTAACAATGATCATTACAAAGAATAAAGTAACATCACCACTCTGCAGCTCGCTTCAAGGCTGACTCTATTACAGCTGCTATTGCCAGTGATTGTACCAGCACCATTAGCCATCCTGTAGCCCATTTGTTTTAATCTTTTTCCCTCCTGCGCTAGGAGGAGAAGTTTCAAATCCATCTTAGTTTGCCCTCCAACTCTGTCAGACATACAGCACCAGCCAGCAGCCTCCTGTTCACCCAAGAGGGCTGTTCCTGGGATGTAGCAGTGTGGCCAGGGCATAACACTGGGGTGTGGGTTCCAGGATCTATAGGGTGGCTGGATACTCCAAACAAATACATTCTTCTCTTTCCCCGCTTCCTTTGCCATAAAGCAGCAGAAGAGCAGGAAGAGTGGTAGTTTTGTTCCTCTTTTATTGGTAAAGGGCAAAGTGGTCTGTCCTAAATCACCAGCCCAAGAAACATAGAGCCTAAATGTCTGACTTGTACTTTCTCTACTGCAACCATCCCTCTCATTCAAGCATCCCTCTCGTTCTAGCCTGGCTCAGGCATGCTGTAGTCTACTCCTGGCTTTATTTCAGAAATAGAAGCAGACTTCATCAGTCAGTCATCAGGAGTGGCAGACAGCCTTCAGTTCACAAAATGAGTCTAAAAGAGAAGACTGTATTTTTGAAATAAATGTAGGGGAAAAATTATAAGCGGTAAATGAAGAGCTGGAACACCCCTCAGGCCAGACTCTGACAGGACTTTGTAGATCATCTTTATCTAAAATTGGATGGTTTTGATTCAGGCTTTCCTGTTCTCTTACAGAAACCTTCTGGCACAACTACAGGCCCCCTGAGTAGAGCCAGGACAAAACTCAAAAAGGTACTATTAGTTTAACTTGAAATGCTTCAAGGAAATATTTCAAGTGTGGCAGATTTGTGGTGGAAGTCTGCCTTTTTTTCCTGGTCAGTTGTTGGCACCCTGGGCTTTTGGCCACAAATTTGGGATTCCTGCAAACCTGGAGTTCTTTGCAGCCTTGGAGGACTTTATTTTAGGACTGATGACTGACTGATACTCCAAAAAGAGTCCATGGGACATAGTACAGTACTTAAAACATTTTATTTTCTCTTCCTTTCTTGTTGTTGTCTTATAGAGGCAACAAAAATTAGTTTTCTAATAATATGCAATAGAAATGCATTTTCTTTTAAATGTTGAAGACCAGATTTTCATCTCTTCCCAACCAGCCTAACTCAATTGATACTTTTGATTTATGCCAGCCTAAGGAAGAAATTGGGCAATTTAAATTTTAACTTCCTCTCTTAGGAACAATCCTTTCATTCCTGAAATCTGCAGATGAAGAATGAAACTCTAAAAAACCTGCTCAGTCTGGCCACAGCTTGACTGCAGGACTCTGACAGCAGCAGTCTTGCACTGCGGTAAAGAGGCGATTAAAAGTTTTACTATCCATTTTATCATCTCGGTTTTTACAATAAAGAGAGCTGTCATTGTTTTAGGATTATTTTACTTATGTCTATTCATTTTGTTTCATTGTCTTTACAAGTCTCACTCCCATTTCATGCTGCTTTCGGTTCTGCCCTTTTCAACTCCTCACGGATGAGTGGGGAAGGAAGAGCAGGCTGGCCAAAAAATTGGGTAGGGAGAGAGTGTGGAAACTGAGCTCCTATGACAACCTCTTACTTCATTTGGGAGGAATGAGAACAGCATTTTTTTTCCCCCCTCTCTATTTTTACAATGTCTTTGCATGTTACAGGTGCACTAGAGCATTGTATTTGCTTACATGATCAAGCTGTGCAGCAATATCCCTCAGTGACTGCATTTTTAATGGTCTTGGGAATCAAGGCAAAGATATGGTCAGTGTGCTGAGAACTAGGTGGGGAAAGCAGAAGGGAAATATTTTTAGTCTGGCATTTGGAGGAAAGTAAGGGAAAAAGGCTGGCAATGGAGACAATGGGACAAGAGAAGACAGGAGATGGAAAGGCAGAAGGCAGAGGTACAAGCAGATAACATTTTAAAATGCACTTTCATACAATCATGGAACTGCTAAGGTTGGAAAAGACCTCTAAGATCAGGGTGATAAATCTCTAACCCAGCACCACCATGTTCACCACTAAACTATGTCCCCAGGTGACACATCCACATACTTTTGGGGTGTTTTAAGCAGCTTTGGTAGTTTTGAACATCTCAGTAAACAAATATTTCTATCATTAGATGATAGAATTACTTCAAAGTTCAGTGTATTGTAGCTCTAAACTCTATGCCTAAAAATTAGGGATAGTCATGCTTGAACTTACAGGCTTTTCCTTGTACAGACAGGAAAATTTCCTGAAATACTCAGTTTGTGGAGAGAGAGAGGATGGTGTGTTTTCCAGGTGTCATGCAAGTTCAGAAGACTTGCAATTTAAAAACACAGCTAAAACCAGAAAATTTGTTCTGGGAATATTCATTCCAATTTATTAAAGAATTAAGGTCCAGCTGTGCTTACTTTCCACAACAGTTTGCTTTTGGGACATTTTTCATTTGCTTTTTCAGCAGTTTCTGTATCAGAAACATTGTTTTAAATGTCACAGTTGTCAAATCAATGAACTAAAACAGTATCACATGGCTTAATTTGAACAAGTAATGCACTTGGAATTTCAGATTTGGAACAACAGGCTTCCTGATCTGTTCACTGTCCCTCAGCAGATGAAAACAGAGAAATTGGAGTAAGGTTAGGCTATGCCCTATCCCACAGGGCTGCGAAGAAGAAGGAGGAGGGGAGGATATTTGTGTATGTGTTTAACCTGGAAGTACCTTTCTATAATGGAAGTTCAAATTATGGAAAAAAAGCCCTGTTTTGTCTATAACTGTCTGTCTATCTATCTATCTATCTATCTATCTATCTATCTATCTATCTTTAATTCTGTTACTGAAGGTTTTATCCAACATCCATCTAAGTTTCCATGGACTTTGATTAAAGTTTTATGGGGTTCCTATTCCTGCCCACAGGAAAAAAAAAAACCATCAGGAAAAACTCTCACTGGTATCAAGAGGAGTAATGTTCTTAGCTTTAGGCTGACGATCTGATGACACAATAGAAAGAGCCTTTACACACAGTGTATTTATTTAGGACACTAAGAAGTAGCTCAAAATGGACACACACAGCTGGGGTACCCATAACCATGTCTACATCTGAAATCTTGCTAACCAGAGCTGGAGCCATGGCTGAGGGTTGTAGAGCAGTCCTTCTTTCTCCAATTTCCCCCCCACCTAATCCAGTGGCTTGTTCTCTGCCTTTTCTTCTTCCCACATTTCCTTCACAGCCTTCCTACCCCCCAGCACTCAGTGTTAGTATAGCCCTAGAGAGCACTGGAGAACTTTGAACAGCACCAAAACGTATCAAGTCCCTCTCTAAGCTGCTTTATTCTCCTTGCTGAGCATGGCATGGACCCACCAAGGGCAGCTCAATCCATAAAGAAGTAAGGGATGGTGAGACTGGTGGGATGCTTTCAAAAAGGAATATTGCTTCAGGATTTTCTTCTGTGCTACAGAGTATGGATTAAATAGGAAAAAGTATAAATACCTGGAAAAGCAAACTATTGGATAGGATATGTTTTTTGGTTAAGAACCACCATTACCCATCCCTCTGGTTTAACCTTCACTACATAAGGGCAATACCAGCAAAAGAATTGACTGGTTTCATAAGAAGTGCCTACATTTTAGCCCATCAGGTTTTGGGTTTTTTTTTCTAGTGAGTATCAAACAAAAATAATGGACTAGGTGTGTTTTCAGAGAAGAATAGTTTTAAAAGAATTATTTTAATTAACATTGTAAGGAAGAGATTACAGAACTGGTTTTAAAATTGCAAAGATTTGGATTTATTTTACTTATCTGTGGGCATCATAATCTTGAGTGTTCATGCTTTCAAGCTTTAGCTTGTAGTCATTACAATTAGAAATTTAGGTTCAAAAAATAATGTGTCTGCCAGACATCCTGGCAGATATTTGCAACTGGAAGTTTAAAAAAGGTGGTGACACAGTACGAGTATTGTTTAATTATGAGATGTTGGTGGAAGAGGTTCTTTCACTAAGGAAATGTTGGGAGCACATATTTTACTAGCAGTAAGAAGCATACTCGTTACAGTCACAAAGTTTCTCTGCCTCACACTAGTCACAGCTCAAGTTCATCCACTGAAGAATCAAGTTTGTATCCCAAAACATGAAATAACTGAATAAAGCCATCCATCATATCAAACTGCATGTTATCATTTTACCAAATTTTCCAGCTCTCATTACCTACTTGCCCTACTGTAGTTACTAATTTATCGTCATTAATCCCTCAGCAGGAGCAGGGAACATTCAGGATGGTGTAGCACTACTATAGAAAGTATCTTGTGAGCAAAAATGGTGTGGTGTACCAGGACTTTGTTCTGCTGCTACAGCTCCACTGAACAGGGGTTATGGCTGCTTGAGAGTTCACCAAACTCACAGGAAAAACAACCAAACTACTAAAGAGTAGGTTTGATACTGGATATGGTAATAAGGCAGTCTTCTTAATTTGAGGTAAAGTTCCTGAAGTTTGGCCATCAATGGAGAGAAAACACTTTTATTTGAGTTGCATTTAGATTCTGACTTAAATATGTAACCATAAAATCATACCAAAGTGACAATCTGGCCAAAATTTTTTCCATTTCTCTCTGTGTCTGCAGTTTGAACATGCCTTTGACTTACAAAAACATTTCTGCAAACTCTTCTATTTTAAGCAAGATGTGCAATTAAGGTTTGAAAGGTGGCTAATGTTCAGTTAACTTTTTGATATATATGGGTTTGGAGAATGGATAATCTTACCAAACTGGGAGCTGTTATGAATGTGTGTCTGTGCATTGTGCATTCTTAGCCTGTCTCAAGGTAAAAGTCTTGAAAGGATTTTATATTTCCTAAATACGTGCCTAGTGATTAGATCACAATAAATCTGAAAGGATCATAATATGCCTATTATAAATTATCATGTTTCAAACAAATTATTTTTTTTAGTGGGTAAATATGCATCAGTGCCTTAGGGAATAACAGAAATTAGACCACGAAATGTATATAACCTTGAAGATCTGAGAAAAATCCAAAACACCAACAAAGAAGGCTGAAAATTTGGTCTGACACCATCTTTTTGTAGCACTATGCTTCCTTCACATGCCAAAGTTTCCAAAACGTGTGTGATTTAGTTTGATACAATATAAGGGCAGCTTTTAATTTGGGATTACAACAGCATGTGTTAAAGGACAAAATGTCAACCAGATTGGATTTTCAGCTTTGAACACACTCGAGGTTATGGTTTTAAGTCAGGGCTTAGCTGTCAATCTGATAAAGGACTATATTTTTTTCTGTTGGCATGTTTAATTACATGAAACCAAATGCTCAGATGAGGGAGAAGAACTGGTCACACACAGAACTAGGGCTGCCTTTACATACTGCTAAATTCTAGGCTGCACTCGCAAGGTAGTTGCTGTGATCAAGAATAATGGTTTAATTTGTATCTGACAAACACAGTGCATATCACTTTTCCTTCCTGAGATGGCACAACTGTTGATGTTTCTGACACTTTGGAATACATGGTATTTTAATTTGCAAAGAAAGGTCAAGTCAGTGCACAGTACTAGGGGTCTTAAACCATGTGTTGGTAGTCCTGGCGTCTGAGCTGGGATCCAGTCAGTCTTCAGCTAGAGTCAGCATTCTGGTTTTCACTGATGCAGATCTCAGTAGCTGAAGGGCTTACTTAGCTAAGTAAAGCTCCTTAATAAGGAATAGGCTCTTCCTTATGTGAAGATAGCCATGGTGTACATTTGGGATTGGCAGTGGAGGTGCCACAGCTCTTTAGGAAGGGGAGACAAGTCCAGACTTGGAAGGTTTCTGGAAGGGTCCTTCTTCTGTAAGTTTTTCCCCTTTGGTTTTCTAGCTTCTGATTTCACTAATCTGAAATTCCCTCCCCATGCTTAGATAGGCAGCCCTCTCCTTTGATGGGTTTCTAGATGTTTCTCAGCAATGGGATTGGAAGAGCAGTGTAAGCCATTTAGTGATCTAGCTACATTGTGATAACACTGGACATTATCAACTGTCTGCTTTGAGACACAGACAGAAGGAAGGAGCAAATATCAAAGAGTTCCTTCACCACAAATCTATCAACAGGGGCTTATTTCATCGTTCAGGCTGCCTGAAAGCTCTCATGCCCAATGACATTATTTCTAGCCCAGAACACAAATTCAGGCAGGCTAAGAGTTAGGAGAAGACCAATTACTGAGATGAAAGGGTTGCTCCAGCCCTCTGAAGGCACTGACCTCTAGGCCCTCAACCAATTCCTCTGAGACCTTCCAGATGAGCCAAAAAAAACACTTCTGGGAACCCTGCATTCAGTGGCCTTTCACCCCACATTTGCCATTGAGATGCAGAGTAACATGGAGGAGGTGAGGAGCTGATACCACAATTCATCATGATATGATGGTCCATCCACAATATCAAAGCTGTCGAGTGCTGATACTACATCAGTATCTGTAGTACTGTTTTGTTTTTCTGTCCTGGCCTTCATCAGTCTCTCTCCAAAGAGCTGGGGCAATCATATCTCTGTGACATCTCTGCTTTGACAGAGAGGATAAAAATGAATGGACAATATGATTGTCTTCCTCCAGCTGGCCACACTCATCTGTCTACCCAGGAGCACATCAAAGTAAACCAGTCTGGCATGGAGTCAGTGTCAGTGGGGTCAAGAAAGGGAGGGAAGAAGTCCCATGGCAGGGGTATCACCACTTCCCCAGGCAACCAGTACAAGCTCCAGGTGTTTGTCCAGCAGGAGTCCTCCTGCAAGAATTCTATCACCTGCAAGAATTACCAGACTGCTGCAAAAACACCACTCAGAACAGGCAGATGGGTTCCTGATGGATCCACACACACCCATGCAAAAATCAATGGCTCTGTGGTACTTTTAGGAGCCGACACTTGCTTCTCCTTTCATATCAAACAAACTGAAGGCAAGTCATAAACTGATGATGCCATGAAGATTTTTGCCTTTTCTTTTATACCCCTGTTATACCTTTTTACAACTTCTGTATTCCTAGTGCTTTTTGCCTACATTCTTGGACTTGTTTGTCAAGCGCAGAGACTAAACATTTTAGAAGCTTCATAGCTAGGGATCAGTGTGCCCCAGACCCCAAGGTCCTCTCCAGAACACATTCTGTAAACCAAGATAGAACCATCCAGGGGAAGGCTCCTTGGGGAGGGGGGCTCACTTGAGCTTCTCATTGGGGAATCTTTGATAGATATGCTAATTAGTAAAACCTATAATGTTATACCCAGTGTTGGGGAGGGAGAGAGATAGATAGACTCGGCGGGGTGCATCTCGATGCATATCACCTGGACGTGTACACCTAAGGATCCTTAAAATAAATACCAAGGTAAAATCCCTTTTCCCCTTCTAACCGTGTATGACTCTTGATTTTAAGACCAGGAAAAGGCATCACTGAAGGCATTTGCTGTTGTGCCAGTAAGTAGAGCAATCACCAGTCAGGGAAGGCAGTTTAAACTCAACTATAATAATATAAGTTCCTATATTAGTCTTCTTTTATTATAATATTGTATTATATGGCATTATACTGCGTTTCTTTAGAAGATACTTGGATAGTTTCTCTACACTGATCCAAAGATAACATGGCTTTCCCATTATACACCTAGACATTGGGTGTTAGAGATGAGCTCTGCTCTGAAAAGCCATACCTATAAATAATCTTCATTATTTCTCTATTTTGTGACCTTGTTTCCAATTTTGTGATCATCTCAACTTACATTTTGCTGGAGTGAAAATACATTTTGCTGGAGTGCGAGTAATTTCCTTTCTTTAAAGTTAGTCTGGCAACAGATGGCCAGTGTGTGCTTTGTTTGACCTGGTTACAGCTGGAGGTGGATAGTCTTCTGGTGTCCACAGCTTGAGATGGGGTTTTGATGGCCATGAAATGTCTATGCTCCTCCCACCAAACGAATAAGGTCAGCTAAGGGATTATGGGAACAGGACATAAATCTGTGGAGAAGACTTTTCTATTGCAGGCAAAATCCATGCTGAAGTCTTGGAGCATGAGCAAAGAGGCCTCACTTGTCCTAATTCAAACACTACCTGATTCTTGGTGATCTTCCACATGTGTTCTTTTCATCTGTGTGCTGGAGATGTTTAAAAGAACCCAGATTTCTTGAGTGTCTGTACCTAAAAGAGGTTATGAGGAAAAAGAAGTTGGGTACGTGGGTGTGATAAAGTTGCCTAAACATCCGTTTCTAGTGTCATTTTAGATATTAGGCTCTGGGACACCCTACAGCAGCCTTCCAGTTCATAAGGAGGCCTACAAGACAGCAGGAGTGGGATTTTTTACAAGGGCATGTAGTGAAAGGACAAGGCGTAATGGCTTTAAACTGAAAGAGGGGATATTTAGATTAGATATTAGGAAGAAATTCTTTACTTTGAGGGTGGTGAGTCAATGGAAGAGATTGCCCAGAGAAGCTGTGAATGTTCCATCCCTGGAAGTGTTCAAGGTCAGGTTGGTTTGGGCTCTGACAAACCTGGTTTAATGGAAGGTGTCCCTACCCATGGCAGTGGGAGTGGAACTAGATGATCTGTAAGGTCTCTCCCAAACCATCCTGTGATTCTATGTTCTTGACCACCTACCTGGCAATCAGCCACTTCTCTGGAAAGATATGGATCTTCTGCAACTCGTTTGTAATCTCTTTCAGAGTCATGAAGATATTTTGGAAATCCCACAGCATGTAAAGTAGTGATAGAAATCTATGTTCAGAAACCTCAGATTTTCTTATGGTGTTTAATAGAGGGAAAGGCTAATTGGGAGATTTGCCATTATGCATGAAATGTTTATATACCTTACATTTAATATCCTCAGCATCCTGAGGAGCGTGAAGCATTTAGTCCCCTTTTTCTACCTGTGAGAACTGGTACATTACAAAACTTTTTAATGCTTTACTTAATACCTCTGGGGAGAGCAGGTGGCAGTACTGAACAACTTCACAAGCAGGAGGTCTATTAGCAGAGGTCATGACTCCACAGCACGCCCTTTCCACCACTGGCCTTTCTCTGTCAGGAGGTCAAAGTTTACAGGCATTTTGGGGCCAAGGAAAAGAAGGATTGTTTTTTTTTTCTTCACTGTCTCTCCTCGCAGGGGCCTGTTGAAAGCTCATTTCTGACAGCAATTACAACTCCTTTGGCCTTTTTGGCACAGGGATGTGCTGTCAGACGAGGCCTGGAGTTTGGATTCTCATGTCTGTTCCTGGAAGAACAAAAACATGAGTGAAGACACTCTATCTGAAAGACTTGGGGAAGCACCAAAACAAACAAAAATAATTGAGGACAGACTCACAAAGGCCCAAACCACATGCATTGTAATTCTGCTGGCCCAGCACACGGTATCTCATCACCACCTACTCTGTCTAAATAAAGCCATCTCCCTGCAAGGATGTCTAACCCAGAAATGTGCGGGCACAGGCTGGAGCGCGCTGCGCTCGTCTCCTTCCTCTGGCACTTTGGCTCCAAAAGAGGCTGGTGTGAGGAGCCAGGCCTGAGAAAGGAGAACCCTTCCCTCTCCCCGGCCTGCCGACACAGGGAAGAGCACCATCCCTGCAAATCTCCACCCCGCCCCCCCTGCCCGCAGCTGCCTAAAATGGAGCGTAAAGGCAGATGTGTCCCCCGGCTGCACCCAGAGTTAGCTTAAGGCAAGTTCTGTCTCCCACTCTCATTTAACTTCCAAGAGGAAGAAGCGGGCTCCTCGCCCGGGGCATTTGGAGAGCCCGGGTGTGGCTGTGCCGAGAGGGGCGGCCGAGGGCCGGCACAGGCGGTGTCCCCGGGCCGCCGCCTCACGACCCCGCGGGCCGGGCGGGCGCGGGCAGGGGCGGGAGCGGCGGGGACAGTCCCGGCGGCGGCCACACGGTGTCACCCGCGCCGCTCCGTGCGCCCGCGGCACCGGCGCTGGGAGCGGGAACGGGGCCGCGCGGGGCAGGGAAGGAATCGCTGTCCTTTATTTTATTTTATTTTATTTTATTTTATTTTATTTTATTTTATTTTATTTTATTTTATTTTATTTTATTTTATATTTTTATCCCTTTCCCTTTCCCTTTCCCTTTCCCCTTCCCCTTTAATTTTTTTCTTTTATCTTTATTTTCCTTCTGTAATATTTTATTTGATTTTTTTTGTGTGTGGTTTTTTTGTTGGTTTGGTTTTTTGTTGTTGGGGGGGGGGGGGTTGTTTTGTTTTGTTATGGTTGTTTTTTTTTGCCTCAGCCCCAGTATGTGTCAGTCACTGCCAGAGCTTTCAGGGCTAGAAAGGTAAACGCACCCCAGGAAAGGTAAACTAGAGGACAAACATAGGGTCTTTGGTGCCTGTGGGACAGTCACAACGGGGAGAAGACACAGGTTCCTACTGGTTAATAAAGATTATTCACAACCTTAATTCTGGTTTATTAACTTTGGGTATAACAAGTTGTGCAGTAATTGTGGTTGTTAAGGGAGTACCAGGCAGCTTTTTCCTAGAGGGTATCAAATTCTGTGTTATTATTATACATGCACTAAATCTCCATTAAAAGGCTTTCTGTAAATGTTTCAAGGCTATGCCAGATAGAAGGGTACTTCATCTTGGTTTCCAAACGAGGTATTATCTATTTTAAAAACCTTGCAATAACAGTTACCTTATTTGTCTCCAACCAAAAAATATGGTGGCTTATGAATGCCTTGTTTTTGGGGGAAAAGAAAGACATAAATTGAACTTTCATGACTGCTGTATCAGTCATTAGTAAATCTGGGTTCAAATGTGCACGCTCCATAGAGCCTGGCTGCGGTCTTTCACAGCCTAGCAAAATAAGGAAACTACAGGATGGAAACTCAATGAGCCTAACTATTCTGCTTCCTTTTATTTTTTTCTCCCTTTCGAATAAATCACACTCTTTTGAAGCTGCTGCTTTTCTTTTGCGGGCACAAACCCCTCATCTTCTAAAGTCTGTCTTTCAAGCTAATTGTTTCAACAGGCCAAGCAACTGGCAAAAGGCAGCTCCAGCCTATCTCTATATTGTCTCCCCAGCACTGTTTATAAGAGAAATACACGTTTATACAATAGCCGCCACTGTTTAAAGGCTGGCTAGTGAAGGAGTATTTTTAACGAGATTAGTTAATGGGTTTGTTCAGTGCCTCGAAGGAAGTGTTTCACTGCTGGCAGGGCAGAATTGCTGTGGTGGGGCCCAAAGCCAGCGGCAGGTATTGGATGGGCTCCCAAGGATTTCAGTGGTCTTTGAATGAAGGACTCAGCGACAGATAGAAGAAGTTGAAAAGTGCAAGCGGCAGCGCGGAGAAATAAAATGGAGAGCAGCAGGACAGATGAAAGCGAAGAGCAGTGATGTGTGAGCCTCCGGAGGTGCTATTTATGTTTGTGAGGAAGGTCTGTGCTATTAAGTTTCAATTTGACAATGCGTTTTAACAAACATTTTAGAGAAATGTGTTTGCAGGAAAGATTAGAGATACCCAGATCTCTGACTGCAATGAAGCTCAGCGTCTTAAGGGAGACCTGGAAAACTTGAAATTAGGAAGAAAAAAAGGATTGGGCAAGATTTTATGCTATTTTTGCAAAGGCAGTAGGGTGAATGATGCTGTTCCTGTAGGATTTCAGACCTCTCTGAAACTGAATCTACCTCAGTCTCATGTATGTTTTTCAACTTGCTTTTTGCATCCCAGGAATCATCAATCCCTTAAAAAAAAAAAAATCATATTTTTATTTTTAGAGATATCTAACTAGATGTTTTAGGATCCAACACCATCACTCTCCTGGCAGTGGTTTACACTCCTGTTGTTGAGGCCAATGTTCTGCTTGTGCTCTCAAAGCCAATATGATTACTCACCCAAGTAGGACCTAAATATGTGAATCAGCATGGTAAAATGCGTCCCGGAGTCTGTAAATGGAAAACGTTTGCTCCAATAGGCAGGGCTCTGTGTCTGGTTTAGCTCTCAGCTCCATTAATATGTCCATTAGTTAAATGAGTGAGATAGCAGGCCTGCCCTAGAGTAACAACTTCCCCACTATCCCATTACAGGAGGCCTCAATGTCTTGTTCCCCCCCCCCGCCCCCCCCCCCCCCCATTCAGCAGCCTGTGCAATGTGGGATAAGACTGCCAGTGATACAGCCACGACTTATTTCCAAGGAGCAGGATTTTCTAAATGTGTCCACTAGATAGCACAATAAACTTCCTTCTTTTTCTGTTGAAAAACTTTCTCTCCCACCCAAAGAGCCATTAGCCCTTCAGTCTCAGAGTAATGGTGCTTCAGAAGGAGATCAAAGTTTCTCAGATAAGTGTTCCTTTACACAATGTTACCGACACTCCACTTTGTAAACAGGCTTCTTTTTTATGGTTAAGAAGGACATATAAACATGCCAAGTGAGATGGATAGACTGCCACTTTTTCTTTTTCTTTTTCTCTTTGTATTTGTGTGTGTGTTAACTGCTCAATGAGTATCATGGTTGGGTTGCACTGATACTGTTGAATGTGGTCTGTCTTTTGTGTAAACAGAGAGAGAAAAGAGAATGGCAGGAAGGAATCCCAAGCTTAGATTTCTTACTGGAGGCACTGCAGCTCCAGTCCCACTTTCTGCCACCTTTAATGAGAAAACAGTGGTGTGTCCTTCTGAAAGACGATGGAGACTCAAATCCATGTGCTTGTATGGACATGTTAAACCCAGGTTCTGCTTTAGGACCTAAGATAAGTAGTGTAAAACCTAAAAATGAGGTTTCCACCTCAGTTAAGATTTCCAGACTGCCTCAAGTCCCCTTTAGGTTGACGCAAAGAAGAGCATGAGTCCCCTCTAAAGGCTTTTGAGAAAAGCTTAAGTCTCCCAAAATGGACCTTACAGAGAGAAGGGTCCCTGCTACAGGGCAAGTCAGCATGTCTCCATACTCAAGGGAGGGCCAGTTAGAAATAGCTGGTAGTAAGCCCAGGAGGTGCATGGGAATGTTCCAGGTGTAGCACTGTGAATGCCTCCTGCAAAAGGCATAGTGCAAGACATCTTTTATTCAGTGACAAAACCTGAATACAAATTTCCATTTTGACTCTATTTAAAGTTAGGTGAGATCTGCAACTGAGATGCCCCATTCTTGCTCCTTGGGGCAATAGAGGCTTGCAAATGTAGATTCAGCTTTTTCAGCTGTAGAAAAAATGTGTGCTATGACCTCTGCTCATGTCTTGTCTTCTAGGAAACTGATCAGTACCCTCCCTTGTAGCTTGGTTAGCTGTTATGCTTTGGGTAACAGCTAACCAAGATGTATGTTCTCTGTCATGCATTGCCAAATGCCATATATAAGGTATTAAAAGAGGAAAATAAAAAAAAAAATCCACAAGGCAGGCTTCTTTGAATTGTTGCCTTCCTACCCAAACTGCAAGCTCTTTAGGGCAAGGACCAGGACTGTGTGGCACCCATAAGCAGTGCCATTGCTGTGTGATTCCCCATTGCATATATGGAAGGTGCAAAGCATCTGCTTACACCTCCCCTTTCGAACCAGGGGACTGAGATTTCTGGATCCCTGACTTAAGGAGGTGATGACAAGGCCCATCTTGTCTTACACGTTTCAGAGCTAACTATAGGAGTGTAACGCACATCTTTTAAAACAGGTGACACAAGGGATTTTCCATGACAATCTTTCAAACTAAAGCAAAACCCCTCTGTTCGCGGGTTGAAAACACTCTTAATCACAGTGCACAGGCTCCCTCTGACATGAATGTGCTCCAGCTCTTCTGATTAGACATCGCTGAGTGGCATCTAGAAACTGCAGCTATGGGTTTGGGCCTCAACCTTCTCTCTGTTTCAGAAATACAGGCAAAACCAAACCAAACCAAAAGATGAGGGAGCAACAGTGAATATAATCAGACCTTTAACTTTGCCATACTCTGGGGAGCCCCAGGTGAAAGTGAGACACCAGTGGGCAGGGGACTTAGCTCAGTGGCGGCTTAGTCACTGCTCTGGTTTTATAACAGTGCCAGTGCAGAGAGTGCTGAGGAGAGATGTGAAGGAGAGCTATGGAGCAATTTGCAGGTGACTGTGGAGAAATCTACCCTGAAGAGCCCTATGGGTGTTATTTCAGATGCCTATTTATAACACAGCATTTCTTAGTTTTCTGTATTCTTTAAGGAAAAGATTTGCCTATTTCGTTTAAGCAGGAAGAACAGTGGTATAGCCAGCTCTGCCAAAAGCCTCCTACAAACCTGTTTTCTTCTTTTCTTTTTCCTACCCTTTTGTGGCCACAGGGAAGACTGCCTCAGATCTCATCTTTTAAGTGCTGCAACCGATCCATTAAATGTCTTCTCATGGACATTTTTTCAGCTCCAAGGAGTAGAGTTGCTGAGTGAGAAAGGCATGAGGCGGGCTCTTGCTGCTGGGACTTCCTCCAGACCAGCTTGCAGTCCTAAGAAAAATGAGTTGGATGGTCTCAGTTCTGTCCCCAATGAGCAGCAGCAGTAGATCACTTTGCAAAAATGAGCCACGCGTAATTTGGCACCATTGACAGAAGACTCACTTGCAGCAGCTCAGGGCCTTGCAGGCTTGAGATAATGTGCTGCTAAAATCACCTCTTGACCTTAACCCAGGAGGTTCCTCCAGGTCACAAGGGAAGAGGGGGGTAGCAGGCCACTGTGAGATACCTTGATAAATGTACAAGCCCCTACAAGTCAGCCTGGCATGCCTGCACCAGTGTGAGATGCTCTGTTTATCACAGGAAGAAGAATATGTTTCCTGGGTTGTGTTAGAGGACTCCAGACTTCTCATTTCGGCTGCCTCCTCCTTTCTCCCCTCCAGTGCAGTGAGCCCACTGTAGTGAACTGGTGGCCCTGACGGAGTGCAGAAGCAGGCTGCATGCATCTCTGTGTGTTGGAACTGGCAGAGAAAATCGGACACTGGGACAAACAACCATAAATCAGGACTGTCCTGATTAAATCAGGCATGGCTGGCAAGTAAGTTATTAGCCGCCTGTGAAACTAATTGTGATACTGATACACTCAATTTTGCTGTGTCTTTCAAACACCGGTTGTGATGGGAAACAGCTGTTAGAACCTTCCCCCCCCCCCCCAAAAAAAAAAAAAAAAAGAGAGAGAAAAGGAAGAAAAAAAAGAGCAGGCTTACGATTCAGAATCATAATAAAGTCTGTCTTCTCTATTCCCTTGCACAAAAGCTCTTATATTCTTCTATTCTCCTCTAGACAATTACTCCCAGCAGGCAGGGTCACTTAGGATGAGCACTATTGCATTTAAAGTTCATCTACTGAAGGGGGGAAAAAGACAGAGAAATAGGAAAAAGAAGAAAAAGTATTTCTTCCCATTAATGTGTGAAAAAGTGGCAGGATTAAAATGGGTTAGAAATTCAGGTTAAAGTAAAAAAAAAAAAAAATTGTTGCATGACATCGGTAGGAGAAAAGATTTTATTCAGTGGTATTGTTTGACTGAAAACTTCCTTCACAATAACACCAATGCCAGGATAAAAAAACCCCCAGTGTTTATTTGATGCCTGGATGGAGCAACTGTTATGAGCAGTTAGCAGAGAAAAAAAGGGATGTTTTGAAATATATCAGAAGGAGAAAGGGCCTAATCCTGCTTTGGTGGAAGCTGGTGGCGAGCCTGCCACCAACTCCCATGTCGACTGGCAGGCCATGCTTCACTGGACACAGAGGGCTGGGCAGGAGCTGGACACAGAGGGCTGGGCAGGAGCTAGCAGTGTGACCCCCTGTGTGGGCTGCAGTTAGAAAAGTGTGTGCTTTGGCCAGCTAAAACCTATTGCTGTCTGGAGTTTGCTCGGTCACTCAAGCCAGTGGCAGGTAGTTAGTAGTGCTGTAGTCGTCGTAATGGCTTAAGGACAGGAGCCAAGCAGGGTTTGTGGAGAGGTTGTTACTGGACTGAGAAACATAGCTCAAAAACCAGACAGGATTTTCAGTGTACAGACCCTTCTTCAGGTCTGAAAAGGAATCAGCAAAGCCTAGCTTGAAATCTGTTGCTTGGTTTAGCCTCAAAGAAAATTTTTGAGACCCAAACTCTGCATTTTTTTCCAGAAATACTTAGGCTAGTATAAAGTATTACCTCTCTTTGTACCCTTCTAGCTGCCATGATGACTACTTGTGTCTGAAAAACACCTCTCATAAGGCAGAACATACCTTCATATGCAATATGTGGAATTTGAAGATGCTTCCCTCATCGGAATATTAATTCTCAGTGATTTTGTGCCTTGGCTGAAGCCACTGCAATGAGCCACTGTTGGATATTAGACTCTTCCAGCACTTGGTTTGAATCCCTGTAGCCTCAGATACTTTATACCTCCTATTTTAGCTTTTTGCCACTTTTCCTTCTTATCTTGTACCTATCTAGTCTGTCCTCCTATTGCTGTTCATCTTTTCTCCAAGTTATATTTTAGCTATAGCAGTGGAGAGAAAATGACATGCATTAGCTAATAACAATATGACTGCGCCATGAGTTTGGGAGAAATGGAAGGAAAAAACAAATCACTCATGTTTCAAGAAACTAACCCCATCCTCTCAGCTTCCACAGTAATATCTCTGGCTTCCTGTTTGCAAACCAGAAATGTTTATTTACAATGTCTTTCTAGACAGCTTTTCAATGTATAATGCTCATGTCATTACATAATGGGTCATAAATGATGTTGGTTGTCACAGAAAAACACAAAGTCATCAAATATTTTCTTGGTTTTTTGTTTGCCTTTTGTGGCAGGATTCAGAGTTGTCTGCAGTTGGGAAAAAGGTAAATCATCATCTTTCCAGTAATTCCAGCCCTGGTGTACTCAGTCTGTCAGGAGTTTATGAGTGAGGTGATCCTGATGCTGAACATGCTGGTTGTATTTTTTCTCAGTGGCCCTGCTGTTTAGGCAGCTCATCAGCTGTGTGCCCTGAAAAAGCCAGGCAAAGGCTTGCCTGTCCATGGCTTTGTGAGCAGAACTGGAACACTACAATGGAAATATGAAATACAAAACCCCATTTTTTTCATATATAAGGCTATGTACTGGATCAGATTCTGGAAGTTCCTACTATTGCCCATGAAAAACTGACAATGGTTGCTGAAGGTGTTTGCATTTTTCTGATCTGAACTGTAGGGGCATAATATGAGTGCAATTTTTTTTTGCAGTGTTGAGATGAAGCTGCCTGGTCTAGTTTCCCTTACCTGTAGCTAACGTGGGGACCAGAGGGATATGCCCAGAGGATGCAGTCCTTATTCCTGAATTAAACCAAGACCTGTCTCTCTCATAGACTTTGAGGTCTGCTGGATTCCCATGCCCTCTCTTTGTAGGGGCTTCATCTGGCAGCATTACAAATTGTTCTTTGTCTCAGAAACCTGTGAGGAGAAGGAAAGGAGGCCTTAACCAAGGATACTGGGTTGAAATTTTGCCTGTGCTTACAACAGTATGTATTGGATGTAACTCCCCTGAAGCTGGTAGTGAAGCTGCTATTCCTTCCTCTGAACAAATCAATTCCTATCTCTAAAAATAAGCAAATTAGAAAAGAAGTAAATCTACCATTTATAAAATAAATGTGTTTATTTGGTAAACATTGTATCCTGTGTCTGAACTTTATCGATACCAGCTCTACCTAAATTCTTTTTGATCTTATTAAGGACAAGGCAGAAGGATTTTGCATACTTTGGCTAAATCAGGAGACCTTTTTATTCTCTCTGCCACAATAATGACAAGTAAAACACTATCAGGATAAAAGTCATTGACAAAATATGTCCATACAAAAGACACACAAGACTCTTCACTTTTCACTTTTTTTTTTGTTATTTGGAAGGGCACTGAGAGTCATTTCTGAACTGCCTGAAATAGATGAGCCTCCTGGATCAGAAATGCAACTCCATTAATGTCAGACAATCCCCATCTTTTGTACATGCCACCTAGAGAGCTTATGGGTACCTATGCAGAAAGAAGAGGGTTTCCTGACTAATTCTTATTGGCACCAGAGGTTATTTGCTGTGGTCCTCTGCATCAATGCACAGTAGGGTGTTGTTGAGCACCCGATAAAATTTCCAGCCACACACAAGGAAATGCTGGACTAAAAAGTGTTCCTTTAGTGAATTTCAGAGACCAAAGGCTTTATCTTCCCCTCTGAGGAAATATACAGCTGTCACAAGTAATATTGCTGAAAAACTTTTCAGTTACTATGCAAGGTCAGATTACCTGCATCTTTCATTATCTGGGGGGGTGATGAAAAGTCACTGAGATCTATCAAAACTGAGGCCTCAATTTAGCAAGGTGGCTAAGCAGGTAGCTGGCTTTGCTGGGACTCTCCGCCTATACTCAACCAGCCGTGTGCTTTAGTAGGCAGCTGAATTTGAAACTAAATTACAACTAAAGTTCTTGAATGCTGTCTTGGAAATTAGATGCTCACACTTGCAACCAGAGATTGTAAACTATGTCAATATTATGCACAAGAATGGGGTACGTGTGTGTTGGTGTGAAAGGAGAAAAAACATATGTGTAGAAGAGCAGTAGGAGCAAACACTCTTCTGCAACACTGTGTGCATTGTGCATGTGTACATTGCATTTGTGCACTGTCTGAAGAAGCCTTCAGAGATGTATATTGCATGAAACCACTATCCATCGTCTATGCTGAATTTTTATTGCATAGCTCCCACTGTTAGGAAAAAAACCCAAATAAATCTAAAAGTACCAGCCCTGCTATGAGTTCAAAACACAGTTCTGATTTCAGGATCCTGGCATGCACTTGTAAAACATTTAAATACCTATTGGTGGATAAGAAAATCAATATACTTGTGGGGTGACTAAGTAACAAAATATATTAGAATTGATGTTACAATTAGGAAAAAAGAAATAAATTGTTTTTCTGCTCATTAATATTTGGATAAATATTTATGAATGTATAAGACAAGCAAGCACTGCCAACACTAGATCTTTATTATGCCAGGCATGGGAATAATTCAAGCATTTAGGCAGCTGCAGGTTGAACTTAACCCCACTGGCTGTTCAGCTGAATTTGATCTGGCCCCAGGAAGACATTGCTTTGGAGGTGGCTCAGGCTGTGTAGTTTTTGTATAGTTTTTGTTTGGAAGAAAAGGAGTGACATAGTCTGCAGGTAACAGGCTTCTGACACTGAGCTGTGTTTGACTTGATAGATGTGTGCTGGGCACAACGATGCTCAGGGTTGAGTTGTCTGCTCCCTAATGGAAGGGTCAGCCAGAGAGGAAGGATTTGCAGGAGTTTTGTTTGCAGGGTTGACCAGGGAGTTATTTCCAGCCTGGAAGCAGTGGCACGCACTCCCTTAGGACAGGTTTTCCACTGGGATCTCGTTTTTGTCCCTTCTGTTTCTCATTAAAGCACTCAGATCCAGGCCCCTCAGTGCACACAGTGCCTAAGAACCCTTTTGCCCAGGGCTGTGTGCAAGCCTGCTTGCCCCTTGTGCAGGGTGGTAATCTTTTTGCAGAAGGCAAACTTTGCTCATCTTCCAGGCAAACTGGACACTCTGCTGTCCAATGAGGTGGCTTTTGTGGACTACTAAGGGAGGAAAGGACATTTCCTCTATACAATGCTGCCCTATACCTGTCGGAGAGGAGAAGGGGTCATGGAGAAGAACTGGGATGATCTGACCACCCACAGCCATTTCTCTTTTCTTCATGGTGAGTAAGAGCCTGATGTTCACTCCTTTTTTTTTTTTTTTTTTTTTAAAGGGAAAAAGAGTGATGGCTTCATTACGTTCAGGCGATTTTTGTAGCCCTTGTCTCTAGTTCAGGATGCGAACCAGAACAATAGGTGTTTTGAAACCTGAGGAAGAAACCGGCTGGCCGACATGGCTCAAAATGTAATTTTGTAGGAGCGCGCATCAATAATGCGCCTGCGACGCTGTACGGATATTACGCAGGCAGCCTTAATACGCTCGTATGGCATCCGGATTGACAAGACAGACCATGATGGCTCCAAAGGGTCAATAAAACATGCGCCATGAAGGACTTACACAATAGACAGTAATGGCTTCTTTGGAGCTGTTACGGTCTATTGGGTCAATAATAATCCACTTTTTAAAGAGTGCCAAAATATGAATTTACACAACAGGCCATAATGGCTCCTGATCTATCAGATAAATGATATGAATTATCAGCATTAGAACCCACACTGCAACGCACATTTACCTATTAGAGTGGATAGAATAAATATTATATGCTTCAAAATACACTTTCATATTCAAAGATCTGATTTCTTAAAAACATCTGTGGGGAAAAAGAAAAAAAGGAGAAAAGCCCAAACTCAGGTCATGAAACCTGTAAAATAAGTATCATAGATCAAGAAATTTAAGCCTGCGACTGTCTCTAGAAGGTTATTGTAAGTTTTCACTCGATATTATTTTTAATTAAATATTGCAGCAGCATTTGCCATGTATATTAATTTTTTTAATTATTTATTTTTCTGCTCAGGTTTGTCTGTGAATGTTTCCCCATACTGGTAACCTTTTCTATGCAATTGCATCTTTTCTCCTGTATTAAGAGCTAGTCACTTGACTAATGGTTTGCAGGATCCAGATTGCATGTTATACAAACAAGCTTGGTCTGAATATATGCACTCAAGACCAGAAATCTGTTTAAATAACATATGTTCTGTTTGTGGCCACCTATCTGTTTCTATCAAGGAAGATGAAAAGTCCTTGTCTACACTGTTTTAGCTGTGCAATCAAGACAGAAACCCTCAACTGATGTTTGCCAGCAGGTGGTGACACACAGCAACAAGCTCCAATGGCAGCAACATTTCCCTGGAAAACTTGGAGAAAATCCAGGCTTCAGGAAAATGAAATATGCCTTCAGTTTGGGAAGAAATAATGATGAATGTCCATCAGCAACACATGCGATGATTTAGTCTCGTTGCATGGCAAGAAGAAGTATGTTCAGTCCACAGCAGGTCAAAAGATTTCCTTGCTGTTTCTCTGCACTTCCTTCTTGTTATTACGAAACATTTGGCTTGGCTGTGAAATATACTTTTAATTAAAAGATAGGAAAATCATAGTAAGACAGCAGCAGCAGAGAGCTGTTAGAAAGCCTGCTGTCTTAGCTCTCGTAATAAACATAACGCAAAGGATAGGTGCACACAAAGTCTGAAGTGTTGTGGTGAGAATATGTATAGAGTGACTTGTCCAAGTCCTTTCAAAGAGAAGTGCAAATAGTGTTTTCTGCTTGTCTGTGATTTCCCCACGCTTTTTAAAACTTCACATGTTTTTCTTTCTGGTCTCACACCCAGGTAAACTTGTTTGAAAGACCTGCTGCTTATACTAAACACCACCACTCAGTTCATAGTAGGTTAGTTGGCAAATAATTCTTCTGTAAAAGACAAGATAAAAAATTAGTACAGAATCGTAGCTGGATCTGTCACCTTTGGTTTCTATCATGCTGTGATTTCCAGGCATTTAGAATTCCCTGGATTTCATGCATACATTTTGTACACATGTTACTCTACCTTAAACAACATGCCCTTGAAAAGAAATGGGGGTGCTCACAGCATTTGAAGTGCAATAACTTAACAGAAAAAAATACAAGTCTCATCCTGCTTAGCAGGGAGCTGAGAACAGGATGAAAATATAAAAATACGGAGAATTTTTTCCCCCTTTGCAGTGTCTGTTTCCTGCAAGTATCTACCATCTACAATATTGACTGGTTTATCAGGCAGCAGGTATCTCTATCAGTCTATCTTGAATTGTCATCCAACAGGAGATTAAACGCTGCCTGCCTCCTTCTTGTGATTTTCAGTCTTCACATCGCAAAGTTTTCAATCAAATTTCAGTGGTGTACATTTAGCTTAGAGAACTCGTGGTACTTATCTTCCCAAAGCAGGTGATTTAGACCATGTTTACCTTGTACAGTTCCAAGATATCTCTCGGCAAACCTGTCCACATCTCAGGCTTTGAAATGATTCCTAAGTTAGGGTTGTTTTTTCTTTTTTTTTTTTGCTTTTCTCTGTTTCCCTTTCTCTTGCCCTCCACAGGCAGGCTACCAGCCAAGCAACACAATAATGGCACAGGTCCTGAAGAACAGACATGCGCCAATTTTCAGAAGAGTTATATCAATGTGGCAACTTTCTGTTGTTAGCTTTTAAAACAAAAGCAAAGTGACGATTTACAGCCTTGTTCTGAGAAGCTTCCTTCTTAGTAATCTTTTCAGTGCACTTATCACAGTGTGGTTCCACCCCACGAATCAGCTTGAGCTCAGGAGGATATCAGCTGGGTGAGCATCTTGGTTTGCATCAGATACCTGAGGAAGTTGTGGGCTGTGAGGTATCCTGAAAATAAACTGCAGCTCCATTTGTAAGGAATCCAGTGTGAGCAAGCCGACACTGAAAAGAGGGCTTATCTGCCAATTAGCATATTTTCTGCATAGGATTTTGATAAACAGACTAACTAGAATTTGAATAAGCATAAACTTGAGACTAAAAAATGCTGGAAAGGCAATTCAAAACTATCACAAATGCCAGACTGGATTTTTGTGGTTTACTCTCCATGCAAAAGAGTTAGAATATAGTATAACTAAGAGTGATTCTGCTAAGGTAAAGGAATGAAGGAATTGGAAATTATAGTTAGAATCCTAATTGGTCTCTCACCACCTAATACTTTGAACAAACTGGCATACAGCACTCAGGGCAAGGTCTGGGAGCAAGGTCTGTCCACCCATTCTGGCCACTGAGAACTGCATAAAAAGACCACAGAGTGGTAAAATGGTCCACAGACCAGTATAGACCATGTTTCTGTCTGCAAAAGCAATTGAGAGTGCAAGCACAGTTCCAGAAGGTCAGAGGTTGCCTTTCAATGACTTTCTCCTTGGAGTGAGAGGCACATGTTCACTTTTCTGGGTATGGGGCTGCTCAGCTAGGTGCTCCCAGACATCCAGGCAGCACAGTGAGCCTAGGGCTAGCATTTCGGATGGATGAATTCCCACAGCGTGACACGACCTGGTTCCATCTGAGTGCTCACCCTAGGGGTGGGATGAATATGAGAAATGCAGTTCTGGATACAGTCTTTACAAACAGGGCAGGAGTTTAATCCTGAACTCCTACTTATTCTAGAAGACCCGAGAGGCTGTTAACAGTAATTTGATGCCAGCTGGGAAGAGGCAAACACCTCCCAAGTCAGTGCTTTGGCCAACAGCCTGATGACAACAGAGGGCTCCCATCAGGCAAGAGAAATATTCCAGAGGGTGATACCCACTAGAGTTCATCTGCTTCGTGCTGTTAGGGCAGCGTGAAAGAGAGTGAAGTGACAGACGAGTTGGCCCAGCTGCTTCTTCATGAATATCTGAGATTCTTGCCTAGTGTAAGTGGAAACTATATGAACACATCAAAGAGGAAAAGACACTGAAAATTGAAAGGCAGTGCCTAGATGATTTTTAAAAGAGTGAATTTGGCTCAATCTAATTCACTTCCTCCATATGCGAAATGGAGTAGATTGAGGTGGTAGGAGTGAAACAAAATTGCTTTGTTGTTGGATGTGGAAATTAATATTTTTTTTAACCTTCTGCCTGCATTTTGTGCTTCCTTCCCTTTCCACAAGTAAAAGCAAGCAAAAGTGCCTGGGGCCAGGCTGCAGGGAGAGGATCATGGCACAGTCCAACTCAAGCATCAGCTTGGCTGAACTCTGTTCAGCGGTACCTTGTTGGCAGGGGTCCATGGATGGGGTGAATGAGTGTTAAATGCTGATGTTTATGGTCTCATCAGCTCAAAAGAGAGCACAAGGTGTGAGCTGATACACAAGATGTAGATTACTACTACTTTTAGAAGTACTGCCTTCCCCTTATCTGAAAGCTTCTCTTTACTGAACCAAAGTACTGCTGGCAGGATTGTAATCTCAGAGTTTGGGAAGTGGTGCAGACGTTTTTGGTTCCAAGAGCCCAAAATGTATGACTGTGGCAAAATAAAACCCATTCTTTGTCACCTAGTCCTCTCACCAGATAATGTCACAGAAGCAGAGCCCAGGGCAGTCGAGATGCTTCCTCTATCAGATGGGATGGATGGGTTGTGCAAGACAGAGGTGGGGGAAGCAATGGGGCAATGGGAAGGGCCTGGGAGGGGAAATGAGCTGAGAGCAGATTCTGTGAGTTGGGAAAGGTTGCTGTGGACTGGCACGAAAGAAAAAGGTGACAGATATCAAGAGTGGAGTAGTAGTGTATGATATACATGAGAGAGGCAAATT
This sequence comes from Aphelocoma coerulescens, assembly GCF_041296385.1. Lineage (NCBI taxonomy): Eukaryota > Metazoa > Chordata > Aves > Passeriformes > Corvidae > Aphelocoma > Aphelocoma coerulescens. The sequence goes on from NC_091015.1 coordinate 106,951,313, forward strand.
TGGACTTTTTTGGGTGCTTGCTGTGCAACCTTGACTTATTTTAATATTTGCATATATGTATGAATGGGATAAAGAGAAAGTAAAATTGTTATGTAGGTTGGTATTCTAGCACTTAGCCTATCATTGGCATAGAAGAATATCGGATATGTGACCCCTTTTTTATGCTTAGACCAGAAGATGGGTGTGATTTCTATTGTTAGGATGTGTCTTAGAGCAAAGAGTTTAAGAAATCCATGATTTGGGCAACTTTTTTTTTTTTTTCTCCCTTTCCTGCTTGTTCTCTATGTTAAAGTAAACAGGACATTTCTCATATAAACAAAGATTTTTGTGGTTTCAAATTTAGCTCTCAATGGTAGCATTATTACCAAAGTCCTCGAGCTCAAGCCATGGAAATCCCAAGATGATTTCCATTTCAAGTCCCATCAAAATGCTAACAGCAAAGTTTCCCAGCACCCGCTGCACTGAGCACATTGGGCAGCTGAGGGACACAGGCACTGCACTGATTCCTTGGAACTACAAACCCTCAGCTCAGATGCAAGCACCAAAGAGAAGTGCTGAGAGAGGGAGGAAGAGAGGGAGGGAGGAAGGGCATGAGACCTAATGTGCAGAGCCAGCAGTAAGGACCATTTTTTTGTAGCAGCTTTCCTAAATTTTGAATGAAAGGAACATATTTAACAGGCTATGTTTTATTTGTGTTGAATCCTGCACTTGAGTCTTCTAGTGCTTCAGAAAATGCATTTGAAGGTGGCTGAGGTATTTCAGTTTGACAAATAAACTAAGCTGTGGTTACTTTCTCAGTATGTTTTGTGTCATGGTGCTAATTTCCCATTCACTTGATTGGGATGCAATGATTTCACGACAATGTCAGTGCAGGTCTATGGAAAAGACATTATGGTGTCAAAATGAAATGAAACAATGTTAATTTGTCTATGGAAACGGTGCTCCACTGCCAAATTGAAACATAACCCTGAGCTCAGCCACCTTGAGACTTGGCACTCCTGCGCTATCGAAGGACCCCGCCACACTGGGTGATTTTACAGCGGCGCACTGGGAAACTACAAATCTGGATTAAATATTAGAGGATGTAGGACTATATGTTTTGTTCTGTGAAATCACAACTGTATAGCATTTCCTAGTGTTACAAGGGCCTTCCACATGTGCTGCAGTACCAAAAGCCCAGGGAGAGGGTGGGAATTGAGGGGAGCAAAAACACTTTGGCAACATTTACTCAGATTTCTTTTGGCTTCCATTGGCTCTCAGCACATCTCATTCCTAGTGTTATATTAATGGATCTTTTTTAGGTGAAAATTATTATTAGATTTTACAGTGTTCACAGCACCTAACCAACATCTGGGACACTGAAGCTCAAATTAAGCAGTACTCAAAATCCAATTTGGGTTTTAATTCCACCAGGATGTTGCATTTCTAGTAAAACAAGAATTTGAACATAAACCAGAATCCAACGTGTAAGGAATACAATAATGAAAAAGATAATAAGCAAGCTGAAATCAAAAGACTGGCTGAGAGAGGAAAGAAGCAATATGTAAAGAGATATAGCAAAACATAAATAAATATTTTCTCTGTTGTGAGGAGTCTGTTTGAGTGGTAGAATCTACTTATCAATCACAGTTTGTCTTTTGTTTTATGTTTCTGGACAGTATGACCACCTTTGAAAAAGGGTGATCTTTGATCTCCTGCCCTGGGGCGAGCACCAGCAGATGTTCTTTTGTTCTTCTCTCCATATTCAGTGTCCCTCACCTCCTAAAGCTGAAGTGTGCTCCCCAAAACTGACAGGTGTTTCTCTGTTTGATTGCAAAAAGATGGATTTAGGCTAAATGTGACCTGAAACCTTCAAAGTGGAAGGGCCTCCCAGCATGCTTGAGAACTGGTGGGAGGGAAGGCTGCTGTAACATCTGTGCTTCTGGGAGTATTAGCAAATCACACACAGATGTCAAGAAGAAATAGGCTTGGCCAGTCTGTTAGGAGGGACTCTAGCACCCTCTTTCATCCTGGGTGAATTTCTGGGGTGATTCTGTCTGCTGAGCTTCTCAGTGAATTTTTTTCCTTATTTGTGAGATTTGTGTAATGGCACTTCCCTGCCTTTTAGAGATATTAGGGGGAAGAAATACATTACAGGTTTTGTGGTGCCTGAGCAGTACTATAAGACAGTCATGAGCTGGGGTGGGTGGAAAGGCTAATCACATGAGCACTATATCTTAAGCAAGCCAATCCTTTCTTTACCTGTGCCTCAGCTGGCATAAAAATCTGACACTGGCTAATGAAAGCAATAAAGCTATCCAATCTTATTGATAGCTATGGAGATTTCTTGGACATGGGGAGCTCTGTATTCTACTCTTGTATATTGATAAAGTTGTCTCTGGGCTGTGCACGGCATTTCTAGATGTTCACTGAAGTCCCAGAGCTACAGGCCCCCCTGAGAGTCCAATTACTGCTTCAATCTTACTGTGTGAGCGGTGCGCATTCCTTTTTTTTGCATAAAGCTCCTTCTGCCTTTCATCATTCCTCAGGTAGGAAGCATGAATTTGCTGAGTCTGGTGGATGTGGCCATGCTGGTCATTTCCTGGAAGATGCCAAGTGCTCTTCTCAACTTTGAGAGGCAGACTGAGAATGGGCATTAGTGTTCACATGAATTTTTAATGCTCAGTTGTCTTGCACCAAACTATGACTGGTACTGCTGCTCCAGGACAGGATGGCATGACAATCTTCCCCCATCCCACATCCATTGGGCCCCCTTCTCTCTCCAAGTGATATCCATCAAATCACTGTTGAGAACTCCCTGTAACTTCTCCATGAGTTGCACGCTGCTCCAGTCACCATTTTTCACAGAGATTCCCAAGCTATCTGAATGCCTCAGAGGAAGCTTTTGGCTCTTCAGGCACCATTTACACATTGTTTTGAAGTAGTTCATATTGCACTAGTTAAGAGTTGTTAAGATGTGCAAACCACAGCTGCAATGTGCAATCCAACTTCAAATTTATTGGGAAGAACTACAACATGAAATATTGCAGATCTCCCAGCTTGTTTCAAACAGTTAAGAAAAGTCATTGAAATATCCTGATATACAGGTTGGGATTAAAATACAGGAATCACTTGTGCTAAATGAGGAAGGAAAATTCACCATATTTTAAGAATGCTTTATCCAATGTGAGGCACACCGTCAAGTTTTTTTTTTTTTTTTTTTTTTTGCTAAAAGGCAGGAGGATTTCTTCCTTTCCAAGGTTTTCTCTCTCCCTTTCTCTTCCACACACACATATGTGCTCGGGCACACACACACACAAGCACACACTTTTTCTTTCTCTGGATGTAAAGCATGATGGACATCTTGTTTCCAGGCTCAGTCTTCACCCCCACAGACAAAGAACAACGTCATTGCTTGAATATGTTCTTTACAGGTTGACATTTGGGGAATTTATCTGTTATGCTCCAGTAAGTGTGACTATTCCAACACTTTTGTGCACTTTGTAAACCACAGATTAATTGCACAAATTATACGAATTATCCTAAAATTTTTGGATAATGTTTGCCCTGTCAACACTGTAATTGAGTTGACTGGGCATGTGGAAAGCCTGCATGTGGCAAGCAACAGTCCATGATGCAGATGGGGAGGCAATTTACATCTACCTCTGCTTAGAATAAGTCCTGCAAAGACTATATTCTGCAAGTAGAATAGGTAATGTGAGACTTTGAGCAAAACAAAAAAAAGCAGTTGGGATATAGTCTTCCACAATATATTATGGAATATGGAGGGGTCTGCAGCTGTCTTCAGAATGCCAGCTGGACTTCCAGCGTGTGTGTGGTGGTGGGGGAAAATACTGAAGTAACAGATTTTAGTGTTTTCAGCAAAGAAAGCTTTTTGTTCTTTGTGAAATCAGACACAGTATTAAGGGGAAAAAAACCCCAAGCTTTCAACTGCTTTGTGTCCACATCAGCTGAACTCTACTGTCTGTGGTTTGGACCAAGTGGTGACGCCTCACATGATGTATCCCACAGGTCACGTCAAACCTGCCTTGTCATTTTGAAGAGGTATTAGTGTAATACCTGAATTTTTGCTAGAAGAGATTAGATCAATGACCCAGAGTATTCCTTTACATCAACAAAGAGAAGCAAAATATCCGTAACAGTGGAGTAATGTCTTAGAGGTTATGTTTAAAGTGCTGAGAACTACAAACATAGGATTCTCAGGCAATCACATCCCTTCTCCTTCCAGTGAAATGGAAACCAGAACAGAGGATGGTGAAGGCTGGCACCCACTTGAGCTCAGAGGCTTCTGAGGATGCTGCAGTTCTCACTTTATATGAGCACTGTGTGGCATTGTGTTAGCAATCCCTACTTGCTTTGAAGTAAGGGCAAATCCAGACACTAAGGCATTTGACACTTAGCCATCAAATGTGCCATTGTTGTTTCAGTTTTTACTTTTTTCCTTCCCGAAGACCCCTAAATACTCTAGTGTTTCCAGCAAGACTTAAATATGGACAAGAGGATTTTAACATGGGTTTATTTCTGGACCTCCCAAAATTTTCATTCAGGCTTTCCCAAGTATATGTAAGTGCTCAGCATCACTGGAATGGGCTTATTACCAAAGGTAGAGGAGTGTTGATAGTTATTCAATGCAATTTGTATAAATTAGGTGTTTGGGGAATGAGTACAGTCTCTGACTTAGAGGGAGAGTTCCCTTCTGTGAGATACTTGAGTAGTGAAGGAACTAGGTCTTGGAGCTCTGGAAGACGTGGAGCAGAGTGAAGGACAGGAAAGGAGTGTGAATGTCTAAACCAGACAAGATTTGTTTCCAAAGAAGAAATTGCCGTGTGCCTCCACATGCTATTAAAGTGAGGGGCAAGTGAAAAGTTGATTTTGTTACAGCAAAAAGAAAAATTCCCATTGTGTTAAACAGGACTGGGATTTCATCCAAGACCTCCACATCATTCTAAGACATTCATGTAGCCCACATTTAATCGTTTTGAAAGAGTATTCTGTTTCCAGAATTTATCAGTGTTTTCTAATTTTCTGACTTTACCATCTGCAATGCCCCTGTCATGACTTCTTTCTGTACAACACATTTTTGTTCTTTATTTTTTCTTTCAGTCTTGCACATACCATCGTTATGCCCCCAAAGATCAAAGATTCATAGCATAAGGTAAAAATAACTACTTGCAAATAATAGATACATCCTTTTTAATAAACTTTATTTTAGTACTTAATAAAGTAAAATACCTGGATAAAATCTGGAAGTTGAAGAAATACCAGATATGTTCTTGATTTGACTCGGGACAGGATTTCACCCCACATTTTTATGAGGAATATTTAGCGCACAGGCATTCCACCCCCTTGTATCTCCACCCTCATATATTTCAAAGCAAGAACAGAAGGCAACGCAAAAGTAGCTGCCACCATGCACAAGATAATTCTTTCAAACATCTCTCAGCATTCTAAACCATAATCTAAACTTATGTCCACATAACAAATAACAGCCCTTTGAAATGAACTGAGAAACTGTAAAGCCATTAAGAAAATGTGCCATTAAGAAAAGGATTTCAGCATTTCCTATGAAAAAGGTTCCCAATGTATGTATTTCCACATGTTCAGAGAAATGATTAAAGTGTTTATAGCTTTTGTAATTGGTCTCTCTCAATTTAAAAATATAGGCTTTCTTTAACGTTACATTTCTCTGCCGCTCTTTGTCTAGAATAACATTAATGAAGTCCCATTTTCCAAGTTGCCGAAGGTAGGAAATAGGGAAGCGATGTGTTTAAGAGAACACGTTGTTGAAGCACGCCGTCTGTCTGCCCATATTCCAGCAAACACGGCCTCCCGTTAATGTGTCCATTAGCCACAGTGCGCTCCTGCGGGCTCTGGGGCTGCCGCGCTGCACGTGGTGCTGGAGCGCATACGGCAGCAGGGAAAGGGGGCTCATTGTCTCCTTCAGAGCACCCTCTGCATGCTACTGCCCAAGACACTACAGGGTGTTTGGAGGAAGGCATGTTAAGTATTTTCCCTGTTTGGGTCCAGCGGAGGGTGGTCAGCACCCCGAGAAAGCCAAACTCCATCACCAAATCCCCAAAAGCAGCAAAAAGAAGGAGGGCACTGCTAAAGAAGTCCCTTTCTGAAGCATATCCAGCCCTTTCTATGAGAGCTTTTGCTCTGCTCTGGTAAATGCTATAAACATACCGGCTGCACTGATAGAAACCACATGTATGGCCTTGTGTTCAAGGAGTGAGTGAATCAGTAACAGCTTGGTCCAGGAGGCCAAAGCCACTTTCATCACCTATAGATCATGGCTTTTGGAGTGGTTTGTGGCTCCTCTAGGTCAGTCCAGAAAAGAAAGAGAAAGATCTTCACCCAGATTCCAGATGAACACATTTGTTTTACAGATAAGGATATGTGCACAGATATAAACCTTTTTTTTTTGATAGCAACTGTCAATCAGGTCACATGATTGAAGATTTTTTTCGTTCTATTATTTTCTTTTATGCTGTTAATATAAAGCTTTAGGTTTTGTTCCATTTGTAAAAGCATATATCAAATGTTTCGGGTTTTTTTTAGTAATACCCCAGGAGAGGGTGTTTTACCTTTCCTTTTGTAAATTTTCTTAAGTAGAAATTGTCAATCTGGAATTGACAGGTATTTGTTACAGAAAACAAGGCATTGTTTCCACTTTGCTTCATCCACCAACACGGGTGCTGCTGTCATATGTCACAACAGTGGGGAAACTTATTAAACTATAAAAAGCAATACTATAATATAAAGATATGAAGGTGAAAAAGTCTTAAGATGTGTTTGCTGGCTGGAGGTACGAAATCCTACCCTTCCTGTAGTTGATCTGACAGTGCTTTGACATTCCCACAAACCTCTTCTTCTTCCGGGAATGCCCTTATAAACTATTGACATTCCCCCTCTCCAAAGCTATCAAATAACAGTAGGACAGAAGCATAACTTGATCAGTTAGGTTGTTCCTCACCTGTTGAATTGCTGAAGGAGAAAGGACATAGATTTTTTGGGAGCCAGAATTACTCTGGTTTAATTACAGAAAGTCTGGGCCAGTTGCTGGATTATATTGTGGAATGTGTTGTGACCGATGCAAATATCCACAGGCAATTCTTCTGTCAAAGGCTGGCCCAGATACAGGGAAATTCCTAAGTAACTTGCTAAAGAGTCCCTGTTTTGTGAGCCTGTCAAAGGAGGCGACAGTGGTCTTTGCTGGGCTGGTGGTGCCACCGACCCTGGGCTGTGGCACTGTTGGCTGGAGAGAGCTGTAGTCTAGAAAAGGCCTGAGCTGCAGAATCTGGGACAGGATTCAACTCACATCACCCGAATTTGGGGTTGAATGTGAGCAAATTAGAGCATTGCCATCCTCTGACTGGCAGCAAATCAAATGAGTTCTTTGGGCTTTTTTCCTTCACCACAAAGAACAACAACAGCAACAAATGCTGGGAGAGGAGAGAAAGAAGTGACATCATCTGCAGAAAAGTTTTCCTTTTTTTTCTGCCTGAAGGACTGTTTCGATTTCCAACTGCATCTCAGGTAAGAATGAAACATGATATTGGATTGAATGCACCAGCTGAGTGCAAATGGAAATACGTGCAGTTGAGGAGAGGAAGAGACAACACTATGCTGCATTTTTTATATCTTTCTGATATTTGTAGAGACCAACTAGCTCCTGGCCTAGCTTCAAATAGCTGAAATATTGGTCAAGTAGTTTTAATTGTCTCAGCCTCAGTGGGATCATGGCAGTGGCTGGGGTTATATGGAATACTCTGTAAGCTTCCACTACTCCCAGCCCTCTGTACTCTAGCCCTTCCCCTAAACCCCATCTTTCCTCTTCTGTGGTATGGGAGAGCTGGTGATTTGGAGCCAGCTACATATGCTTTATGTTTCCTGAAGATTAAAACCCATGTGTAATACTCCATAGTCTGTCAACAGCCAGCTTGGGAAAGAGACCAAGGACTAGAAAGCCAAAACCAGACTGTTAGATCAATCATGGCCAAGATGTGCTTCTCACTCATAAAAGCTAAAAGAAAACCAGCCAGGCAAGAAGTTTGTCCTTTGCAATGTTGGAAGACTGCTGCCCCCCATCCTGTGTCTGATTCTCTGTGTGTCAGACTATACACAAATCTGCAAGAGAAGATATTGCGTGTGTGTTTAAAATACTTCTGCCATCAGACAGGGAGAAGACGGCTGTCTACAGTAAGTATCCAGGCTTGGGATAAGTAGCCAATGATTTGTGTTCCCTTTTTTACTTTTTTTCAGTTTTTTTTTTTTTTTCCTTGGGGTAGTATTAAATAGTAGAATGAAACTATCTGCTTGTACAGAACTGAACAAAGTGGTATGTGTTCCCAAACACTAAAACCAAGTTGTCAAGACATATCCTCAGAGACAGAGGGTCTTTTTTGTTGTTGCCCAAGAATGTCTTATTTAAAATGGCATTCCTTGTAAAGATGCAAATGCTATTTCTTTAAAAATGAACCAGGACTGAGAATAAAGCAAGCAAAAGAGGAAATTAAAACAGTGACGAGAGAAGGAGGTCTGGTAAGTTGGCTTTCAACCAAATGACCTCTTGATAGATCAGCTGGGAGCCAGGAATGCTGAGATTACCATGAGCTAGAAAGATTTATAGTTCTTTGTTTGGTCTCTTGGTAAGTTTTCATGTATAGTCAGCTATATGATGGGCAGTGATGGTGGAAAATGGTGGGCAAAAGCTATCCAGAACCCCAAATATTTATTGTGATTCCACAAACAAACATGAAAGGAAGGATCTATTTAAGGATTTAGAGCATTTGCTTATTTTGATTAACAACAAACACTCTTACTAAGGAAAAATTTTGCACAGCCACCCAAATCTAGCTCTCTCAGGAGAAGATATTTGCAGGCTGTAAATTTAGCTCCAAGTGCATTAGGCATGTACAAGTAACACAAGAAACTGTCATGGGAATGGGTGTCTGGGTTTCTGTAATCACTACACAACCTTTCCTGAGCTGACCACCTGCAGAGGGAACATCCTGCATGTGGACTGCACTAGCTGAACACATCCACAGAGCTTCTCAGAAATTTGCAACTCTTGCAATTTCATCTCCATAAGTTTGAATAAGTGTTTCTATTTTCTCATCACCCAGGTGATCAGGAACATCCAAGCATTTGTACTTTATGTTATCCAGATTAAAAACTAATATTATGGTGCATTTGATGCCAAGGACATTAAAATGTAAAAGCAAACAGATTACAAAATCTAATTTATGGAGCACTCTGAGATTAATAGGTAATGCTATCAACTGGTTGTTACACCCAAGTGTATCCTGAAAGTCTGACCAGTAGAGTGAATCCAGGAGGATGGAATGACCCCAGATATGGATACCTTGTTAAATAGCAAAGCACATGACTTTACATTGGGTTGCGACGCCGCCGGAGAGCACCCTCGGCCTCAGGAGACGCAGCGTCCTTCTGCAGACATTGCTGCCATGCGGCTGCTGGTAAAAGTTTCAATGCTGGCTCCTCGTAGGAGGGAGCACATCCCAACCTGCTAAGTGGATGAGCTGGCATCACCCGGGGGCAAAGAAGGAGAGGGGGGTCCTTGTGTGGGTTCCAAGAGCTTTACTCTTCTGAAGGATCCAGGAACAAAGACCCCAAAAAGCACAGGGTCCAGGGTTCTTAATACTAGGGGAGATAGGGGCAGGAAAAAGGGAGATAACCAATGGGGTACAACAAGAGGGGTGTAACTTTTTGAACAACAACCAATGGGAATACCATGGAGGCGGGAGTTAGGTCAGGGAGCCAATGGGGGGGTGGGGGGGGTGTCTCTCAAACTTACAGAACCTTCTAGAAAGGGGGTTGTGGCCTCAGACCTCAGATCCACCCATGGATCCCCCCTCAGATCCCTCCTCAGGTCTGCCCTCATCCTGCCATTGGAGGGCTAGAGTCTCGTGGGCATTTGATTGCCACAGCCCATTGATGGGCTGGGCCACTGCAACAGGGTTGTAAATCCTTTTTGCTAATAATGGGACCCTAGAATTCCAAAACAACAACAAAAAAACCTTTAAGCACAAGTAACAAGGAGCCCTTTAGGCAAAGTAGAGATTCTAGCAGCACTTGGGTTTTAAAATGCAATTATTTGCTTCTTTTCCCTATGCAGAGTATATGCTATATGGGCATGTGTTATGTTCACCACGTTAGTTCATTATTATTACTCATTTATTTCTTTTTAACCAATGGAGTTGTGTCCTTGTCTCTGTACTGGGTAAAAATATATATATAATTTTATGCCCCAGGACAATATCACGTGTCGCACCACAGTGATGATGTCTGTAATGTATCATTTACTAGTGTCTTTACATGCTAACTTATTCTTCCTTTCCATTAAACCAATGAATTATATTCTTTTAGTAATTTATTCACTTGTCAAAACTGAATGTTAAGAAACCCAGAGGTTTGCCTTAAACTTCTAATAGAATTTAAAGGGCAAGTATTCAAAATTCAGCTTCAAGGTGTGGACCTTTTGCACAACCTTACAAGTGCTTTCTGAGTGTTATCATTTTGTCAGTACAATTCTGACCTGATTTGCATTCTTCACATTTCTCTCTTTAACGGGCTTGAGTTTGCACATTGAAGTTGCAAGTTACTACAGGCAACAGTTGATTTGAAGATACCTTGCAAATGCAAAATAGACACCTTTTGCTGAACGTTCAGCTTTGAAACTAGAGGAGGACCAATAAGACAGAAAGGCTTTGAAAACAGAAATGTCATGACCTATGGCTTGGGGTAAAATTTTCAAAAAAATACCACTAATTTCTGATACTGTCAGTTTTTGAGAGTCCTAGCTGTGGCTGGGAGATACTGAATTTAAAAAAGTATGTTGAGAAGTCCAAAAGGAGAATATGCTTTGAAAATACTAATTTGCGGGAACTGAATGACCCAATGATTTGGGCAGCTTTGGATGTTCCCTTCACAGATTCCTGGAGAATTCTGGCTAGCATGAAAGAAAACATTGATTTCTAAGGAATTTGGAAATAAAAGTAATTAGAAGTTTAGAGGATAGTGAAGGCCTTCCCACTCAGGAGAGTGCAGTGATAAATATTCAGGAATATGAAGCTCATCTTAAAGCTCATTATATAATTCCCAGCCAGAAAGAAAACCAACTTCTGTATTTTTAGCCTGATACTGTGTACGACCACATACTGTATTTTTATCTGGCAAGGAGTCCATCAAATACAAATGTAACATGTACAATGATCCTTCATTCTAGCTCTAACACAGATGGTTATCCTTATAACAAATAAATAGGAAGGCTCAGAATCAAGAAAGGATAAGAAAAATTATAACCAAGAGAAAAAAAGACCCAGTGCAGATGATCTTGTGAGACACTACTTGATCCAACTCCCCTTAAGACCTCATATCTCAAAATCACAGTGGGATAGCAGAGCCTAGGAGCACTTACTGGGGAATACAAATATGGATAACTGCAACTCCAAACTACCTGTTAAACACAGTCATATAGTATTCTGTCAGGCAGGTTCAGGGCAGTTTGGAGTGTTTTGCTCTGCAATATGCTCTCCAATTTCCTCTGGAGCCCTCCAAGTCCATGTCCTCCAGTTCCTTGAAAACCTAGGCACTCTTGAGCATCTTTATTCTTTTTAAAATATAATTGCTCTATGTGGTAATGTTTGTGTTAGGAATAAAACTAAGCAAAGAAGAACAGCTTCCCCACTTTTATAAACTTGGAAATTTTACTGTACATTTCCTTCTGCACTGAAACATTTCTGCGAGGTAGTTTTATGTTGGACCTGCCAATTCTGGCAAGTCTGTGCTGTTGGTGCAGCAGGGAGAATACAGAGGTTAAAGGTTACATTCTGTCACTGTTCCTTCACGTGCCTCTAATTTTTCTTCCCCATTCATCCCATGACTTCTTAGCATTCTCATCACGAGAATCATTAGTGTTTATTCCTACTGCTTCACGAATGCTGTAAGAAAAAATGAGATGAAGATATTAACATCTTTTTGGATCGTGTTGGGGCAATCAGGTAAATGTAAAGGAATGCCACATGAGAAGTCCTTTCTTCTAAGCCAGGTCTGTAAGCTCACACATTTGCTGCAATCCCTTCGTCGACTCCAAAGTATTTAAGGCAAATCCAGAAACCTTGTCAGCTCCTAAAGATTATCACAGTAGGCTACAAGGCAGGTGCATAGTTAAAGCATTTCCTGAGATTCTGGACAAGCCAGTCTTGTCCTTTGTTGCCAACTTGTGGGGTGCCCTTACATAGGTTATTTAAAAGATACTTTTCAAAGGCTTGCCTGGAAACGGAGTGACAGAGAAAGGTATTCATCCGGGAATGCTTAGAATAAGTCAACTGGAGTCAGGATTATTAAATTCTCCTGCTGTCAGTGGCTTGCACTGCATAACTTGCACTGATTTGAGTAAGCTGGTTCGTTGTGGCCTCTGTTTATATTCTGGTCTTCTGAACCTTTAAGACTTTTATTATGCAAGTTTCATAACATTTAAAAGGTAAATTAGTGATAAATATGTCCACACTTAATAACATTGAAGTAATACCTTCACCAAGCTGCAAAGATTGCAGGGATAATTCAATCTATAGATTTACAAATAATTTATTCAGTTTTTATTTTAACTAGTTTTGCTGTATGAATGAATTAAGCAGCTGGCAGCTTGCCTGTCTGTTCATTGCTCTGCTCCTTTCTCTCCCATTGCTAATGTTTTGCTCTTGCCCTAGCTGCAAATATGGCATCCTTTTTATTTCACAAACATCCTTTCCAAACAAGTTAGACAAGGGAGATGCTGAAGTGTGAGGTGATGTTTCAGGGCAATTCAAAGGCACATTTTCTTATATGATTTACTAAGTGTTCTCAGAAATATTGTTTCATTTCATAACATCTCCAGTTGGGTTGTTTTTTTGGGGTGTTTTTTTTTTTTTTTTTTTTTTTTTTTTTGGCTATCTTCTTCCCTAGTACAGTGGAGCAGATTTCTGAATGAGGCTGATGAGATTTGTAAAATACCCCAAGTTAATTTAGACAGCAGGTTAGCCCCTCAACAAAACTGTGGCCCATATACAAGTCAAATCTGCTTTTTTCCTTGGGCAATGATTTATTTCCCTCTTAAATTGGCTGGACCAGTTAGTTTTTTATTTTTATTAAGTCACACTATTCTTAAATGAAACTATTGATTTAAAGTCAGCTTAGTGAGGATTTAATTTGTTTTCAGGGGATTAGAGCAGGTAACATGGGATAATTTTACAATAAAGTGGAATAGAAGCATTCCTTCACATTACCCTCACCTTTTTTTCTTGCCAGGCTGCACAGACATTACAAATTTTCAAGTGAATTGTGGAAATACATTCATAAATCAGGCCTAATTCCTCTGCCTGCTTAAAGGCTATTCTAAAGAATATTTTCCTTTGACCTTGTCCATGTTTGTCCTTCCATGGGTGGATGCATCTGATAATTCCACACAAACACAAATTCACACAAAATATTTTTGTGTCCACAGTAGGAATTGTAAACAGGGACATTTGTTGAGAAGTACAAGACCAGACATGTCTTTTAATACAGCAGCTGGAGTGTTTTAAAACACCACTGTATTGCTCACAAACAGGGATAGTTATTTTTGGTATGCCTTGATAGTGTATGTTTGGGTTTTTTAATATAGTACAGTGATTTTAATCTCTGCTCCATGTAACTCCATGAAACCTCTTCCTTCTTTATCATTCTGTCTTTCAATCACATTTAACACACGATCTAACATTTTCTGGGATTTTACCTGGTGCTATGCAGTCTGCTTTTGCTGATTTGCACTCAGTGACTTGAGCAGGGGCAGGTTCTACAGCTCTTAGTAGCGTTACCCCAAGGTCAGGCATCTCCCTTTTGTATGTTTCTTCTTTTTAGTGGCCCTGCCTGTTTTTCTTTGCAGTCCCCTGTTTCTGGTGACACATCCTTTCTAGGAAATATTTGAAAGTTGTTCTATATAGCAAGTTTCCCACTGCTCACACACATGGACCACATTCCTCCCATCTCTTTTTTTTTAACTTATGTGCAGCACATATGTGCTCCACCAAGTTGTGAGAAAACACAAGACCGGCCCTCAGTGCAGCGCTGAATATCATTTCCCTACCTGGCCTCTGTCACTTGTGTTCTGCCTCAGTTTACCAACCCCTGGGAAGGTGAAGGGAGCAGAAGGATAACTCTACTAACTGCACATCTTCCTCTTCCATGCTTTTCTGTGGTCCCTGTCTCCCCATCTGTCTTGTGAGGCATGAGGACTCTTTCTCTCTGCTACTACTAGATGTAGTGAGAAAAAAGGCTCAAATTTTGTTATTGTGTCCCTACTGAGTGGAAACTGTCCCCCTGTTACTTGGCTCCTGGGAATAGAGATTTTTTTTTTCTCTCCTTGGAAACCCCTAGATTCCTGGTAGACATGGAGATGGATGTAGATGGACTTAACTCAAATATTTATAAGGGCAAAAGAGAACAGAAAGGAGAATTGGAAGAGCCAGCACAAATACCTAGTTACAGAAGGGCAGCCATCCTCCCTTTCCCAAGGCAAGACAGCCCAAGAACAGGAAACACCTGCCCTGCTGATGGCATTATGTGGTTTCCAGGTCTCTGAGGGGTTTTATTTTAGAGTGGGAGTACTCTCTTCCTTTCCTCTCCCTTTATTTATCACACCAAGTCCTCCTGCAAAAGGCTTCTTTTGCTCTATTCCTCTTACAATGCCTGGCTTTTTAGTTTATTTTTCAGTCTCTGTTAACACAGTTGGCTTCTGATTAGACTTTCTATTGTAGGTGTTGCTGATAAAATTTCAGCAGGCACACAGACTCAGCTCCACATATACATTAAACCAGATGCAGCTCACTGGCTGGTTTTTTTGGTCACTGTTTTGTTTCTTTCTCCTTACTATATAAATGTGAGATCATAAGTAGTAGAGAAAGAAGATGGAGGTATTTCTTGGAAGACAGAGGAGAAAAAAAGCATATATTCTCCACTGCACTGCTCACAAGGACTGTGTTTTATTATTATTTATTTAATGGGGGGAAAAAGGCAAAAAAAAAAAAAAAAGCTTTGCACACATCACACTCTACAATTTTATGAGATCCACATCTGGAATCCAGAGCATCTCAGGAATCAATCTATCAGACCCTAGTCAATTGTAATAATGCACCTGGGGTGAAATTCTGGCTCCATTAAAGTCAGCTGGAACTTTGCCATTGCAATGCAAAAAGTGATGGCTGATGTAGGCTACTCCACATTAGCTCTCAGGCAGAGTGAGACGGCCTATAAGTTGCCAGTATTTCCAGATTTGGCTTAACATTCAGGAAAAAACACCGTCAATCCCATGTCTCTATACAGAGAGAAAAAGTACGAGTTATAATGAGGTCACAGTGCTCGTACATTTTGGCTGTTACTAAAATAAATAGTCAAAGTGCTCATGGACTTTTTTTTCATAGGTAGAGGCTTTTAGGATTAAACAGAAATATTGTTTGTTGTGCCTCAAGGTCAACATATATATTTTTGTGTGTATGTAAGCCATCCAAAATCCTGCTTATAAATATCTATTTTGTTGTGCTTTTTCAAATCCTTCCACTGGAAATGCATTTCCAACTGTAAATAGTATATTCCCATTACCTACCCATCAGTCAAATCAACTCATTTCTGAAATTCAATTAAAAGGATCTCGTTGCCATAAATCGAAAAGGGTATTTTATTGTTACTTTGTAATTTGGAAGAATGAAAATTAAAACAGTAGCTCTGATGGAAAGAAATGGCTACTAAATCATAATGATATTTTGCAGTTTATCTGCTCATTGCTATTTTATTTCAGCTATTTCAGAATGGAAGGATGATGAAGTGACTTGCACACTCTATACCAGTTTTATTTATTTTTTTGGCTACTCCAAGCACTTGTCTAAATCTTTTTTATGATTGTTTATCTAAGTTTCTCCCAAATGTTTCATCAATTGCTATCCCTGTTCTTTTATTCCATATGTTAACTGCTTCCTGTGTATAAAAGACAGTTTGCTTAAATTCCTTTGGCTCTTGACCTATTCTTACCTTTGGCAGAGATGCTCTGTAATTTTGAGGAATTTTTTTTATGCTGAGCATCAATTGAATTGTCTTAGAGTCAGATAAAATGAACAGAAAGGCCACATATGTGTCATTTAACTTGTGAACTTGGCTACAGATACAATAGATTTCATAAAATGGGTGCAAGGTGGGGGACAACCAGAGGTTGAAATTGAAGTTCCCATGCTCTGACTACTGATGAAAATTGAAAAGAATAAGCATGTTAAGAGGCATTTATAACCAGACACATTGACTAGTAGTAAATAATGAAAATACTGCTGCTCTGAGGAATATGCAATGCCAAACCTGTGAACCCTCTTTAAGATTTAGCAGGAGTTTTACTAGCTGGGGAAAAAAAAAAGATCCATTTCAGTTCTGTGTTGCTTCAGTATAGATATTACGAGGGGCCAAACTTGTTCTGTCTCGCTCCCCTATTCCAACCCCACTCAAAAACCATAATGCTGAATATTTTACTTCAGCTGGACTGTTATGCATTCTACCTAGAAACATCTGTGGAAAAAGAAGAAGAAAAGAACCACTGGAAACATGGAGTAGAAATGAATTTAGAAGCTGGCAAAGTGAAAATCACCCATACCAAGGAGATTTTGTGCAAGGAGAAGAGATGAGAGCAGGGCATATTTATTTAAACAAAAGAAGAGAAAAAGGAATGAAACCACATACAATATACATAGAAGAATAATGTGCCATATACAGTATATATAGAAGAAAGACCTCAGCCCGTTCAGTGGAAGATGTTAACCAGAATACTATAAGTAATTAAGTTTTCATTTGAGTTGAATACAAATATTTGCAAGCATACACATATGTATAACATCCCTAGGCAATGAAAATCTAGTTTTAAATTTACTCTGGAAGAAAGATTTATGCAGGCATCTCTCATTGGTAAAAAACTGGTGTAGAACCACGTAAAAACCATCATAATGTTTGATTATGTCTAGATACCACCCCTCTTGAAAGCAAGATCTTTGGCAGTCAGGCAGAGCCTGAGACACCTCTCTATTTGGCTCCATATACCAGGGCAATTCCTGTTGACTTTAATGGAAGCTGTGCCTAAATTAGGGCTATTGCTCAGCCCCTAATGAGGAGAGTGCTGTAACTTGGGTCACTTGCAGTGCTTGGCACCACAGCTGAAGTCTGTGACTTCCCTTCCCTTCCCTTCCCTTCCCTTCCCTTCCCTTCCCTTCCCTTCCCTTCCCTTCCCTTCCCTTCCCTTCCCTTCCCTTCCCTTCCCTTCCCTTCCCTTCCCTTCCCTTCCCTTCCCTTCCCTTCCCTTCCCTTCCCTTCCCTTCCCTTCCCTTCCCTTCCCTTCCCTTCCCTTCCCTTCCCTTCCCTTCCCTTCCCTTCCCTTCTCCCCACAGCAGGTGAGGCTTTTCCTTTCCACTGCTCTGAAGATTAGACACAACAAAGGATGTTTTCTGTAAAGCGAGGTACACAGTGCAGTTTTGCCTTCTCTCTAGCTGATGTTCTAATGTGTAACTGTAGGGTTTAATTTTACTTTACATTAATCAAAGAACAATAAAGGCCATAAAAACCCCACTAAGAAGCATTTCAAGTTAAGATCCAAAGCTAAATACCATGGGATTTTGCCTATTGTCTTGTTTAGTCCCTCTGTAGAAAGAGCTAGATAGCAGGAGAAAGAAAGAAAAATTGAGCCTGTGTTTTTTGCATAGAGATGGAGAAAACACATAATAAATTAGGGGGAGAGAGGAGTGAAATAAAGGCCAGAGGTAAACGACGTTTAATTGTGTGAGCTGCTCTTCCTCTTGTGGTTCCTGCCAGCTGCTGCTGCTATTGCTACCTTCCTGTTTTAAGATGAAAGCAATGATGGTAGACACGTGCAGACACACAAAAGAACCTATTTGGACTGGTGTGTCAGCTCATCTTTATCAAATGTTGCACAGGTATATTTTGTTGCCATGCTTCATTACCCCAGAATGGCGTGCCTGAAATGTTTGTCTCTTCTATAAACCCAATAGCTTTCCCAGCGAGTCACATTTGACAGAGCAATAGACAGGTATTCGCTTGCTGGCATCCGTTTGTAAAGCCAGGGCAATTATGTATGTATTATCCATATATATATACACACATATATACACACAGGGGAACACACACACACATAAAGGTATGTATATAAACACGCATACATATGTATATATATGTCTGTAAACACAAAGAACATGAGAGGGAGATGTACTGGAATACTATTTGTATATAGAGGGAGACTAGACCTCTACGTATGCAATATAAAAGGGGTGCTCGGTACAAAAATATATGCCCGCTTGTACTGAAATTAACATATGAACTTTGACAAAATTAACAAGAGAAAACAGGAGTTTTAATACAAATTTCTTGCTCAAGTACAGACAAAACTTTAGTGAAGAATACAATATTGGAAAAATACGTGGATGGTCTCCTATGAATATTTTATTTCTAGGGTTTTCCACTGGGGGAAAAAAAATCCCAACGAAATATGAGACACGTCACTTTAGCCTGGAAGTAGTGTTAACAGTAACCCTGTTCAAGAGAAGGAGGAAATGAGAGTAAAAGGAAGAATAAAATGAAGCTGGGTTTTTTGTTGTTGTTGATGGTATATTAGGTGGGGATATTTTTTTGTTTGTTTTTGGTTTTGTTTTTTTCCCCTGAGGAAAAGGCATTATTTGAAGGAAAAAGCTCTGAGGGGAGAATTCCACCCCAGTGTGTGCCCCGGGGCCCTTCTGCACAAACAGCCAGCCTCGGAGTGTTTGCAGGCACATCTGCAGAGTGAGAGGAAGATTCAATAACAGTGTGGCCACCTTCATTAATTTTAAACTAATTCACATGCTAGTGCTTGGTGTATTGCTTAAATGTGTCTGTTTGTTCACCTGTAACATGATAATATTTTCTCCCTCATAGGAGGGTGAAGCTGAGGGCTTATGAGCTTCTCCCTGACAGCTCCTTCTCCAGCTGTGCTGAAGATGTGCACACACCAAAATGCACATGTGCTTACAGCCGAGGAGGGAGGGCTAACTACACTGCCAAATACTCTTTTAGATGGAAAGAAAGCTGCAAGCTTGAGAATTGCAAGGTGGGTACTGCCTTCCCTGCCATCCAGAACAGAGGGCTAATGGCATGGGGGTGGATGGAGCCTGGGTGTAACCATGCAGGATTTGCAGGATAGTTCCATCCCAGGGTGGTAACAGCATTGAAATTACTTGATGGATACTATTTTCATTATTATTACTTTAATGCACCATTGTGGACACAGTCCTGTACCGTAAAAGAGTAACGCAAGCAAAACACAGGCCTTATATATGCAATTACATCCACTGCAGCTCCAAAAGAAGACAATTAGCGGAGTGCATTCCCCAGAAAGCCATCCACGGAGGTCAGAGTTCGGGAGTAACGTTTCCTTTCTCATCTCTGCCCCCAGAAAACCAGACATTATCAGCATCAAATCATCTGCAGAGCACTCTAACTAAAAGGAGAACATTATGGGTAAGTAGCAGGCACTGTAATTGCCTAAACAAACAGAGTTTAGACAGAAAAGCTGTGATTCTAGTGTTCCTAACACGTGGTTGTGTTTGGGGGTTTTGTTGATTGGTTGGTTGGTTGTGGGTTTTTTCTCTGTTTTGTTGCATATTTTTTTGTAAGTTTTGGGTTGGGTTTTTCTGTGTTTCTTTGCTGTGTCTAATGCTAATAAATAGCATAATGCAGAAAATGCTGCCTTGATTTTTTGCCAAAATTAAAATATGAAACTGCACCTTTTAGTAAAATTACAGTGCATGCCTGGTAACAAGAAAGTGAGAAACAAAAATGATCTGGACTCCCAAATTTGAAATTAATCTCTTATTTTGGATACTGAAAGCATTTATGGTGGTGTCTTTCCCCCCATTTTAGCATGTGCTAGTAATGCCCAGCTGTAACTGGAAGTGGCTCAGACTGCCTGAGAGATGTTGTTCTTTCTGCCGGAGTGGAAAGCCTTCTGTATCTCTGCTAAATTTCCAGTCCATTTGAGCAGCCAGACATCGTTGTGATGGGGTTTGGCTCAGTGTTTTTGGGGCACTCGATGTCTGATTACCCCCTCCTCTCCAGCTGCCATATTGCAGAGCTCCTCCAGAAACACATGCAGGAAGTACTACCTGTTACTAATGACTGCTAAGCAGCTGCTGCCTTTTACTTCTTGGTCTGTTCACCAAGGGCTGGCTCATGTGAGGTAGGTGTCTTGTCCACACCTGGGTTTGGTATAGGAGACCCCAAATAGCTGGGGATAGATCTCTCTTTTACGAGCACATCCTGCAAAAGGACATTGTGGCTCTCATGTAATGTTGGCAGCAAATGCATTGCTTGCTGTGCTTGGAAGTTCCCTCCATCATTTTGTTTCTCGTGTCCATTTTCTTTGCAAGATTTTCAGGAGGCAGAGTCCGCCCCAGCCAGCTTATTCCCAGCACCAAGGCTTCTCATTTTGGCTGGTGCTCAGGCACTGCTGTACTTTATATGATCAGTAATAGTTTAATAAGCCTCAGAAACTTGAAACCCCACCCTTGACCACTGTGGGGCTAGGTGTCGCTTCAGGAGCTGCCTCACACCAGTTCTAGGTTTGAAAGGGGTGCTGCAGCATCCACCACAGATAATACCCTTTGGACTCCTGCCCTGTGTAAACTTGTCATATAAACTGCACAAAATCAACATCAGGGTGGGTATGGGAATAAGGGGGAGAAGATCATGGGCTGAGGGGCCAGGGGGAACTGCTGAAAAGCAGCAGCAGATATGGGGAGCTGAAAGCAGGATAGGACCTTTGGGTAAAATAATAGCACCCACTGTGTTTGTATCAAATGCCATGGGGATTTTCTTTAATGAAAGGCCAGATAGGTTTCCATTTTTTCGTTTGAGGAGATTTTAAAGATTGTGCAGTAACTGAAGCACTGGAATCAAAGGCAGGGGAGCAAGAAATACATCCGTAGGTGCCTTGTAGCTTTTTTGGTCCAGTCTATAATATTGAATGCAACTGTACAACTGCATATTAACGTCTCTTTAATGATACGTCTTGTGGTCAGATTTTTGGGGAGCATGATGAAAATTGGTGTGAACCCCTTCCTGGGCATAGATAATGGCATAACCAGGTCTGCCTGTTGTTAGTGATCAGCCCTGTATCTGACCTCCATGCATGTGTGCATGCATCTAATAACAAAAATGTGTGTTGATAAGCAGCATTTTATGAAAGAATAAT
The DNA here is from genome assembly GCF_041296385.1 of Aphelocoma coerulescens. Lineage (NCBI taxonomy): Eukaryota > Metazoa > Chordata > Aves > Passeriformes > Corvidae > Aphelocoma > Aphelocoma coerulescens. The sequence continues at coordinate 106,972,617 of NC_091015.1, forward strand.
TTGCTTAATACATTATTCTGGCTTAATATCTGTATGTGGATTGGAAACTGTCAGAGCAAACCAGAGTAATTTTAAAAGGTATATAACAATATAAAGATGGTGTGAGGTAACCTGCTGGGACAGTCATGGTGAAATCAGATTGGCAAAAATAAGGGCTGACCTGTTACTTGGAAGAAAGAGGCCAATTTATAACTGTGGTATGTTACTGTGTTAAATAACTCAATTTACTTTTATTTTTATCTGAACATTTGAAGGTCTTAGAAAATTAGTTAAAGTCATTTGGTCTCTCTGGTTTGTGCTAGTTCAGGATTTTTTTGTTTCTTTTCTTTTCTTTTTTCTTTCCCTCTTTTTTTTTTTTTTCTTTTTTTGTAAGGCAATGTTGGTTGAGTATCTCCAAGAAAATGAAGTACCGGCAAGGGGGCAGAAAATCGTGCCTGATATTTCATGTAGCCAGAGAAAGAAGCAACACCTTGGAGATGAATGATAGATATTATTATAAAAGAGTTGTAGCTCAGGGCAGGTGAGTAGTGTGTTAATGAGGAGCCACCTCCTGCTTTCTGACAGATGACTATCATTGTTCAAATGCTGCCATCAGATTGATTAATAACTGGGTCATCCTGCCCTGCAGTTGGAGTAGACTGTCTTCATTCTTTTGCTGATTTCTCTAATATGCTGACCTGGACGTGACCCAATAGAGGTGGAGCTGAGATTAGCATTTCACTTCTTGTAGAACAACAAGAAAAAATTCACAAGGAGGCGGTGGGTGCAGGGGGAACACTAACCAAAAACTCAAAGAATGTTCTTATTGCAGAGCAACCCCCAAACTTACTCATCATGTGCAAGTACAAAAGTCCTTGCTTTATAAATAGGCAGTTTTAGTATTTCATACATTTATATTTTTAATAAAGATTTAAAATAGGTCATTTCTGCAGTGTCAGCTAAACCTAAATGAAAATATGTATCAGATCTCTTCAGAAAACACAAAGAAATGTAGAGACCTGTGTATTGAGGGGCAGGGGAGTGAGCTGATATAACATCAAAATTCCTGCTTTGCCTTAATGTCTCTTAATGTTCACTAAATTCACTGTTAAAAGACCAAATAGTAAACAGCATGCTTTGACAAGTGAAATACAGGCGTATTATCCCAGATGACTGTTATTATGTGGAAAGAATGGCAATTCTCCTTCAAGATTTGTGTAATTTTCTCTCTTTTCTTGATTTAAACTCTTCTGAAAGCAATGGCACGGTGAGTTTACCTTTCTCCTTGTCATATGTTGGCAAGGTGTGATGGCTCTCATCTGCTTCGGGAGCATGGAGCACAATATAATAGTCAACTTGAGCCAGAGGGATACTTGCAACTAATTAGGATTCAATTTTCAGACTTTTTGGAACATTGCTTTGGCTAAAAGTTACATGAAAATATCCTTCAAATAGCTTGTGAAATTGGCTCATTTCTGGCACTCTTTTAAAATTACTGATCCTTCTATTACATGGACCAGCTCTGCAATTTGAGACTTTTCTATTTAAATGCAGCTTCTGTAACATTTTGCAAGAATACGTGCTAGTCCCTCCATCTTCTTGGAGAGTCCCCCCCCTCCTCCTTTCTCATTACTTACAAAAGCAACCAAGCCTTTCCATCCTGGGACTCCACAGCAGAGCAGGACTCTCCTACGGAATGCAGCTAACCAGGTGAACAGTCCTAGAAGTGCTCCCATTTGATCACATGTGCTCTGTTCATGTGTCCATGCCATGTAGAGTACCTTCAGCTCAGTTAAAGCATTAGGCCACTTCTGAATTAGTTGTTTTGTTTCCCTAAAAAGGGCCAACCTTCCCTTTTTAAGTGAGGCTTATGTTTTCAGGTGTAAGCGATGAGTAGCCAAAGCCAATAATTATCAGCTTCAAAAACAACTTCAAATCTCCACTCTGAATCATGATTTGTGTTTTAAACGTTTGGCCTTACAGCATGCAAGATTACTTTATGCTCACAAAATACATAACTAGAGGCTAGAACAAAAATCCAGTAGAAAAAGAAACAAGAGGTTTGTCAAAAGAAAAACGTAGGCAGCTGTTAATTTGTAGTACTTAATATATGTAGCACCATAGTTCAATCCACTTCTGTACTGGAGAGCCTTTTTTGAACAGTTATCTCTGCCTGCAGAATGTACCTTAAAACAAGAAAGAAAACCTTGATGTAGGTCAACCTCTACAATAATTAAGGGGTTTTGAGCATGGAAGATTCCAAATAGAAATATTAAATCAGTTTCCCTTTACCTAAAGCTGCGTGTCTGTAAAGTATTCACCACATCCTGTGCAATGTATAGAACCTAGTTCTTCACTCAGTGCTGTGAGATCACCCCACGTCCAGACATGCAGTTTTGGTAATCTGGTGTTACTTTTGAAGTAGCTTCAGCTTGGAAACATTGGGTCTGCTCATTCACAACCAAATGGATGAAAAATGTGAAGCAGAGGTTGCTGTCCTCTTGTGCAAAACAGTGGGTCCCAAATAACTTTCAGTTTGTGTAAAACAACAACCAGGGCAGTAATTTTGCTATTATATGAATAATACTCAGCATAGGCAGCCTATGAAAGTGGCTGCCCCCGGAGTCCAGGAATAAGCACATTATTAGGAGGCACATTTGAAAGTGTGCCTTGGAGTTCTGTGAGGGGAGGTGAGCTTCTGAGCCTCTTGAAGTAACTGCTGTGGAGATTCTCCATTTAGCTATAGCACACTGTTAAATCTATTCAGCTACGCAGGGCTCTGTTTGAGCCAACATTAAAAGTTGACATTAGACTCAGAAAAGCCAGGAAACTCAGTGTTAAGGCTGAAAATCCTGGCTGCAGCTCTGGTCTCAGCACCAGGCCTTATGCCAAAATGATAACAATAATGCAAAAAAATTTGCATTAAGGCTGCAGTGGAATACTAGATTTCAGATTCCACTATGGCCTTTTTTCTTTACTGCACCCTTCTCTTCAATCACTTTTTTTACCCTTTTTCATTCCAGCAAACATTTCTCAAACATTGCTTCAGATAGCTGTGGTAACCAATACCTTTCTGTAGGTGGAAGAGGTGATATCACAGTAATGTAATCACCATGAAATGGCAAATATCTTTTCAGCGATTCCCACTAAAAGACCTTTAAGATTCCTATCTTGGGATATGTGTTGACAAACTGGTGTGCCATGGTATCTGAAGTGACAAACTGGTGTGCCGTTGTATCTGTAAAATGCTTCTTTATGTTATCTAGTTTTACTCCTTCTACTTAATCCATAATTCAGAAAGGAAAGAGATCATTTAAGAGTTACAGAAGGCAGCAGAGAAGAAAAGAAGTTTTCAGGGAGATAGCTAAGCTGTGGGTTGCTGGTAAATAGGGAACTTGTTTGATTTCAGTAGTGGGAGTGGAAAGTCAATACTGGGTGTAGAGCAGAAGCGGCAAGGTGCAGGCTGCAGAGGATTCAGAATAATCTTGGGTTCCATTTAGACCTAGAGCAGAATCGCTATTGACTTCATGTGGGTAAAAATTTCAGCTTCAGATCCAGAAGTTCCCAAACAAAATGGTCAATGTGGATTTTGTGTATAGGCAGTCTTGTGGTCTCTCTCAGCTTGTTTAAGTTCTCTTACGGAAAAGACTTTTATTCAAAGAAATACAGGAAAAAGCTTAACAGACAATTTTATCCTCACATCTTCCAAGATGGTTTGTTTAACCTGACACTTTCTATATAGGCATTGCAAGCACAAGCTAAAATGGTGTAAATGGGGACAGTGTGTGGAACCTGACCTGGACATTGGAGTCTCTTGTAGTAACTAGCTAAGTATTTGTTGCTGGTTTCATGAGGAAATTGATTTGGCATATTTAACGTTGTTTCTTTATTTTATAGGTAATGGACTATTCCCATAGCTCTGTTAAAAAATAGTGTGCATATATATATGTATATATCTCACAGATTTACAACTCTGCTGTTTCACTAGGGATACACTTAATGTGACATAAGTCTCTGGATATATGACAATTAAATTCATATGACCCATGGACTACCTCACAACCCAAAATTGCCCTTTGCATATTATGAGGGAATAGTGATTACCCTCTAATCACTTATTAAATCTGCTTTTCCAATGAAACTTTGTCTTTCCAAGGCCTAAAAAATGGAAGGAAAAAAATCTGGTGTTTGTAACAAAACACAGTAATGTCAAACTGCCTATTATCTGTACTTCTGCTAAATATGCTCAAAAGAGTAGTGTCATGTTTCTTCTCCATCACAAACTTATTGAAACAAGAGAACCTTTTGTTGAGAAGAATCTTACATGCATATAAGTGCTTAAGTAACTTTGCAAATGATCATTTGGTGTGGTGAATAACACTGCACTGCAATAGCATTGAATTAGCATGTTTGCTATGTGTATTGTTATCTTGTCCCAGATAAATGTGAATCTCTGTCCCAGTGCTGATGAAAGTAATCTTTTTTTTTTTTTTTTTAGCTGTTGATAGGGTGTGGATGAGCAAAATTAATAGGGAGAATCTAAGCTCTGAATATGCAATTACCTTGTGGTTTTGGAGAGCTTAAGTTCTTGAGAAATTCAAAGTCCTACTTAGTCACTGTTTTGTTGCAACTTTTTAATATTATTACTATAAGCTGTAAGTGCAAGAGCACGGTCTTTTCTGCATTATGCTTAAAATGCTCAGAGCCTCTAAAATGAGAGATTGAGGCTTGGCTGAGTCAACTCAACATTTCATTTTGCTGAAGCAGATAAATACACTTTCATTTAATTTACTGTGGGAAAATCTTTCAAAGCTATGTCCCATGGCACTTTTGGTGGTAGCAGATTTCTGCACATGAGTTTTTGGCCAAGGTCACTGTGTTCTAGCTGTCCCCTTGACTGCCATTCTTCATCCCAGAGGTGAATTTCAGTGATGGGTGAAGTAATTTTTCTGCTTTAACTTAGGATACCTTTGGGCACAAAGTCTGAAGTAAATGTGAGATATAATTAAACACACAGTGCAGAATTCTGTTTATGGTGGAAGGGACAGATAACCTGTCTGTTTCAACCTAACTTATAAAGGAAGTATGTTAAGCCATGCTTTCTTTCTTCCTTTGTGTTTTTTCAAACAAACCCCACTATTTTTCTAAGGGACAAGTAAACTATCCCCACCTCAGCAGATCTTAAAATTAATAGGGAGATCTCCTGATCTGGATTGCAAATAAAATGGTTTTGTTGTCCTTCCTATCTCAGGACTAACTATGATAGATTCCACTTTCCCCAAACATGTAATTCATGACTAAATGAAGGTCATCACCTGTGTCCAAAAGCCCAGACTGACACCTGCTAACAAGGTCTGGGAGGTAGAGCACTAAATTCCTCACCACCCTCTTAACTTTGCTTTCATCTTTCACCTGCTGGTTAGATCAGCACTGCAGCCTTTACAAACAGCAGTGGGAAAGACAATTGATTATTAAAAGTAAAGGCAAAAATTGAAGTTATTGTTAGGTGAACCTACTGTGTTCTGCAGGCTTGTTTGGGACTGAGCCAAAGGTGTGAAATCTGAATATGGCTTTTGACCCTTCTCATACCTACAGGGGGAGAAATGGTCTAGTAAATAAATATAAAAATCAGGGGAGCTCCTTGTCCTATTACAAACTACCTGTGTTACACTGGATAAATTCTCTATGGAAGCAGGCACCAACTCCCTGCTTGGAAGAAAGGGATGAAATAGCATTTCCCTTGTCTATAAAGCTGAGGAAAACCACACTAAATACACTGCACCTTTGGACTCTGATGAGGAGGGACAAATGAAAGCCTATATTTAGGATCTTAATGCTAATGTGATTAAGATTAACCTCAACTGATGTTTTAAATTGGGATCATCTACAGCTGCAACACCTGGATCACAGTTTCACTGGAGTTCAGGGCTTAGGGGACTGCTTTGGCTTGGGACCCCTACTCTAGCACGGAGACTTTTTTACTAAGCTGACCCAGAGTCTTTCAGGCTGGACCCTCTGTCACTGATTTCATGATGTGGCAGATGTAATGATGCAAAGCTGGATAACACAAGCACATCTCAAAAGAAGAAAGTTCCCTAAACAAGACATGCTTATGCCTACATACTTACATTCCTGGTAAATCAGGAACTCACAGCAGTCGCTATCTCAAAGCAGTGCTAAGAACCTATACTTCACATTGGTACCATTATTATTAACAGCAAATATGAATGAGGAAAAGGATGGGGGCACCAAGCATACAACCCTGCTATCAACTCACCCACCTCAGTTTTCTTTTTCTTGAGTGAGACTTCAACTTGAACCGTTATTTTGAATACTTTTGAATTTAACCCCAAACTTGCCCTTTCTGTATCCTATTGTTGGTTCACGGTAACAATTCAAACACAACCAGTGATCCCTTGGCTAGGGCCTGTTCAGCACAAAGTCCATTTCACACATCAATCTGCAGGGCAGGGTTAGACTGCATGTCCCCTAATTGTCCTTGTCACATGACTTGCCAGCATCTGTGTTGAGTGTCTTTACCTTGTCTACCTACACTCTGCAAATGTTTGTGGGGACCCATTCAACATGGGAATGAACCATGCCTGTGCTGAGTTTTTACTGCTGCTGGGAGTGTCCTATTTCTCTCTTCCCAGGAGAGGGAAAGGAGCTCTCTTAGTGAAGAACTGTGGGCTTTTTTGTGCCTGAAATTTGTCCCGTCCTACTAACTTTCCATGTTTACTGTCCATTAATAGAAATCCTGTTAGTGGCCCCTCCTGTTTCCCACTTCCATGCTGCAGCACAGACACTACTGTGCTGCCAGCTCTGCTTCTTGAGATAGTAAAAGGAGTGGAGGTAGGCAAGGAGCATTGCCAACCTGCTCAACACCCTGGGTTTGATCTGAAGCAATGTAGAGCTGAAGCATGAAGACACAGCTCAGCCTGAACCCCCAAAACAAAGCCTTGGTTTTGGCAGCCTGGAGGATGAGGCTGGCACCACATGAGTGAGTGGAACAGAGACACTCATGTGAAGCCATCCATGCTGTCATCAGTCTGGGGTTATCCAGGGGAAAGATGCTGGAAGGGCTCATGCCTTGTGTACCTTGCAATTCAGACCCACTGTTTTGATGTCCATAAAATCCTCCCCAGCTTTTTAAAAGTGTACAGACGGATCTCTTCTCCAGGATATGGGAGTTCCTCGGTGCAAGACCCCTCTAATATCAGGAAATACTCTATTTATCCTGCTCAGTGGTGGGAAAGGCAAGACAGGAAGATACCAGAGCCAGGAGTCATGCTGGAGGGCTGTGAGAGTGCAACAGTCCTACTGCTCACCCAGGCACCTCCACCCAGCTCCGGCTGCACCCCAGCAGCCCCCAGAGGCTGATCTCAGCCTGGCCCCTGTCCCACTGTCTGTGGCCAGTGAGCCCTGTCCATAGGCAATGCCTCTGAGCCTATGGCAGCAGCTGGCAGCAGGCACTGGTTACGGGATCTGGATCTTGTGCTCTACCCAAACACGACACAGATTCATTTGCAAGAATCAAGCAGGAATATTTCAGCATTGGCACCAGTTACTGACAGGCTTTCGGAAAAGAGATTTTTCCCACCTGCATGTTATAAAACCATAGTAAATGGAGACTGTAATCTCTCGACATTAAACAAATGAGGAAGCTGCATTCTGAAACTCGTAAGTCACCACCAGCCTTTACCAAATAATAACAATTGCTTTGCTGATGGCCCTGTCTCTCGCTGTTAGCATGCTGAATGACAGGGAGTAATGTGTGCTAGTGAGAGTATCTAATTTGTTCCAAGTACTGCAAGCATTCCTGAAAATCCACAGAGGCTCTTCATAATCTTTTGCAGGTGGTCAGATTTTAAATATTAGAAAAAAGTGAACTAACATATTAAAACAGGAAGATAAGCATTTCCTTTGTTTGTTTTCTATTCATTTGCTAAAGCAATACATCTTATTTGTGTCACCTATTAGCTGGTTTCATAATATTCTGATGGACTGATGAATTTTTTTTTTTTAAATTCTCATTTGCAACTCCACAAAGCCCTATCTGTAGTACAGAGAAGAGACTGGAAAATCAAGATAACTACTTCCCAACAAGGCCTGATAGCTTCTAGAAACAATGACAGTAAGATCTAATCTGAATAAGTAGCAAGATTTTAAAATGTGGAATAGAGGTTATAGTGATAAATACTATTTTTCCCAGCAGGTATGCACAAAGGAACAGGCTGCCTATTGGTAATTACTGGAAAATTGCAATCCAGTTGATATGGCTTATGGACCTCTACCTGATTCCCACACAAAGGAAACACACAGGCATTACATGTCCAGGAGGCCATGCTGAAATCTCATTTAAAGGGCTGTGACTTGGTACAAAGAAACCTCTCAATCTCTACCTTACCTCTGCAGCAAACTCTGCTTAAAAAATCTACCTGGGACAGATGATCCAATACAAGGCCAACATGGATGGAAAATATAAATGACAGTGGTCGATTTTTCTCTTTGAAAATGCTTAAAATATAATCCTTAAAAAATAACCACCTCACCTTTGTGGAATAGACCTGCTAGACAGAATTTTCAGAATTTCTGGTTAGCTTGCACTTTTTTTCATTCAGCTGCTAGCTATGATGTCAAATATCTTCTCTGTTATCTGTGAGCATGGTTTGTCCATGACCAGGGATACCAATGGGAAGGAATGATTGGATGTGGATTTTGCATGTGATATTCACAGGTACCCCCTTGCTGTAGTCTTTAACTCGATCAGACATACCTGATACATTAATCTCTCTAGTCTTTCATCTAACATGTGATACACCCCAAAAAAAGCCCATTAGCTAAAGTATTTCCAGAAGTTGGTAAGGAATAAAATTTCTGGGACAGTCAAACAACAAAGGGCAAGCTGAAAAAAGATGGTGCATTAATAACAACAACAAAAACAACAACAACAATAACAACAACCACCAGGATTAGTTCTCTATTGACACAGAAAATGCAAAATGCTTTTCCCCTTTAACTAATGATTTTGTACAAACCCTTCCCATATTTTTATTGTAATTTAACAGTGAAAGGAAGGATAGAGACGTTCAGTGCTTGCTGTACTGATTTTTCCAGAGATTTGAGTGACATTCCAGAGCCCTGAGAATAGTTAGCTTCTCTGAGATTTACCTGGGCGTTTGCATGCTGAAGCCAATGCAGTACATTGAATTGTTGGTTTTAAGCAGAGGCTGGTAACGTACGTGTGAGAAGCCCTTTTCTGAAACCCTCTGGGCACTTGGGGCCTGTTAAGATCTTTCTTGTTTCTTTCTGTTTTCATGTATCATCATTTGGGGTTATACAGGATGCCCTGGGAAGGCAAACCTTGGGCTGAAGGTCAGGCCCTCCCTGGTGAAGCAAAATTGTTGCTGCCGCTGAGGTGTTTGCAGGAAATCAATATGGCTGCTAAAGTGTCTTTGCTTAGGAAGGCCGCCTAAGTAGCCTTTCCCTCATCTCTAATGGCAAGTAACCTTCAGTTTATTAATCTACAGAGCCATCAATATGTCTCTCTATGTCCCTGTGATTGATCTATATACCTGATAGTGTGTGCTATTAAAATCCATGTTTTCTGGCTTTCCTGGTCACCTGGAATGAGTAAAGCCAGTTTGGACATTCTTATTGTGGAGCTGGGAAAGAAAAGCAGGGGAGCATGCTTCCTTTTTATCTACCATTACTAATTTGTCTTTAGGACTGGATTATTCAGGTTAGGCCTTCCCCTCCCCCTGCCTCCCCACTTAAATGCCAGTTCTGCCGTGCTTTTGTTGGCAAATACAGATAATAAAGCTTCACCTTAGAAGCGGGACCTTTGAGGAAGTGGTTTATTTCTTGGTCCTCCCCTAGGCAAGCCATTTAATCGTTCTGTGTCTTTCTTCTCACTATCAAATGGAGATACTACTTTACTCCAGACTTTACTTTAGTCTACCCAGCCTGCCAGGGAACCATTTGGAGTATGAGTTACTTTTCACTGTCTCTGGCAAAAGAGGAGTTGATTTTCAGGTAGAGCTGTGAGGCAAAATTAATCTTAAAAAGTCTCAAATGGAATGACTGAAGAGCAATCGTTCCGGCTTTGTTCCTTGGTCTGCGACGGGCACAAGTTCTGTTTGCAAAGTAGGAATTGAAAACCCCCTGTTCGGAAAAACAGCTACCCACATCTGAAACACAGGTTGGAAAAGTCATCAAGTCCACTAGTGCCTCTGGAGCAGGCATATGCATATGGGGTACAAAGTGGGGGAGGGAAGAGTGAGAATGATTATTTAGGATGTTGAACATATTAAACATGTACCTTTTAATATGTGCTGTAGCATTTCAGCAGATGTGGAGGAAATTTTGAGGTCAGAAAGGAGAAGCCACCTCCTACTCTAACTGTTCTAGTGCTTTAGAATTGATTAGGGAGCACACATTGTCTGGAGGTGAAGGTTAGTGCAGCTCTGCCAGTCCTCTAGCTTTCTAACACAGTCCCTCACCTAGAAGGAGAATTCCACATTCTGTGGAATAAAGGAGATAACTCTGTTTCAGCCATTTTGTTTTGTCTCTAATCTGGTCTCTTATGGGTCCTATTGAGGGCAGTGTTAAAAACTGGGCTTTTAAAAAGCTTCTTTTCATGATATCTCATAATTAAACTTCAGTGAATGAGTTGAGCAATAACAGGGGAGTTCTGGTCTGTTTTATGAGGCAATACTCTAGTTCCTAAGTGGGTGAACTAGGAGACCTTTCTCTCTTGCATGGGAATTGAGTAATTGCTGGGAAAACCGGACTTGTGCTCCTCCTGTTAGTATACTATAAGCTCTTTAAAATAAAATAGCTGAGCCCTCTCTAAATAATGACTTTCATGGAAATGCTGGTTCCTAAAGTAGTGACCTTCAGGCAACCGAAATCACAGCCTGTGTCCAGATCCAGCTTCCACAGCTGGTCAGCCTGGCTGTGGCTGCCCAAACCTCTGGATTCAAATGCTCAGGAGGTTAGAAAGGTTAGAGATTTTTTGCTACTAAGACTTACTTCTAATTAGAAATGAAATACCATAAATAGTTTTTAGGGAAGGAAATGGAAGCCTAAAAGCAAAATGAAATTAAAGGTCAATCTTCAACTTAGCAGGCTGATGCGGAACGTGGATTTAATAACAAGAAAATCCATTCTGAGGGGAAAGAAAAAAAAAAGTCAAAATTACTAGACAGGTAAAAGACAGAATGGTTTAATATGGAACCTCATCCTCTGAAATATAAGGCAGGTGGAAAGCGGCAAGTTCAATAACAAAAAATATAAATAGAGCTAATAGTTGAGAGGCACTGAAAGAGAAACTGGCTACACTTGGAGGCATCTAGAGTGAGGTAAAGCAGCAATGGAAAATTAAATATAATATAGAATCAAATTTTGACTATATAGTGGTTTTTAAAAGAACAAAGAAACAAACCTGCTCTCCAGAATTTAATTTGAATCCTTCTTGCTTCCTTACAGCATTTAAGCAAACCCGGTACAATTTCCCATGCACAGTTCAAACTAATCAGAAGATTTATTAGGTATTTTAAATATTTCTAGATTCTCTTGACATTTTGATAATATTGTTTTCCATACCTATACAGTTTTTAGACCAGAGGGCTTTTTGGTACCGAACCTCTAATCAGGCTTTAAGTAAGTGTGAAGCCAAAAGAACGTAATTATTTACCTTTATTTTCCTTTAAGGACAATTCCATCTCCCTTTCACAGCTGGTGAAGCAGCATTAATAAATTCTGAATTCTCTGCATTTGAGACAAGCTGTCATTGCTGCCCAATATTTTGGGGGATAGGAATTTCCCAGCTCTCATACTAAGCCGCATGCTGCAGCCTCATGAACATTTTTTGCTGTGGCCTGTTAAACTTCCCTCCCTGTTCCTAGGCAGGGCAGAGAGCCAGTGAGAAGTGATGAGTGCTTTTCATGGTAAGGAACAATACATGAAGACTTTCCAAATTAATTTAACATTCACAAGGAATGCTGTTGGCTGCATCAATTTCAGATATGCTGGCAAGCAGGAAATTATTTTCCATGTAGATGATGTTTCTATCCCTTCCCCCCCTCAGGACCCCTATGGTGAGAAGGAGGAAGAGAGGTTTTGTCTTTTAATGAAATCTAATTGTGGAGCATGGTCAGGGAGGGGAAGGGTCAGGGGAAGGCCAGCCACATGAGCCTCTGCAGCAAGACATCTCCTGGAAAGAGCTGATCCTAGTGGCTCCACTGGGCACCTTTGGTCCCTGCTCTCCCCTTGGAGACAGGATGGCCTCGTGGAAGGAGGTGGGAGCTGAGCTGGTGGAAAAACCTTGCTCCCTGCTGCAGTCTCTGGAAGGGGGCCTTGGATCTTATCCTCTGTTCAGGCTAAACTCGCTAAAAGCTTACTGGTACAGATGGTTTAATTTCCTTTATCTCCCCAAAGGGTCCCTCAGGCTTTGTTAACTAAACACACACAGAATCATAGAATGGTTTGGGCTGCAAGAACCTTAAAGACCAACTGTGTTCCAACACCCCTGCCATGGATAGGAATACCTGCCACTGGACCAGGTTCCTCAGAGCCCCATCCAACTTAGCCTTGAAAACTGACACGGATGGGCCATCCACAATTTCTCTGGGCAACCTGTTCCAGTGCCTCACCACCCTCACAGTAAAGAATTTGTTCCTAGTATCTAATCTAAACCTACACTTTTTTCAGTTTAAAGCCCTTCTTGCTTGTCCTATCACCGTGTCCCACAGTACTGCCAAGATTTGCCACAGTTTGTGAGATTTCCATTCCTGAGCAAAGTGAACTTCTGCATGCACTGAAAAGCCACCATGGACATGGCTGACATCTGTACAAGAAGTCTGGAGCTCTTCTGATGGCTTGGGTCTTGTGTGTAGGATGTAATGACTTCACCTAAAAGCAAAAATGGAAAGCAAGCTTAGCTGAAGCTTTGCAAGGTAAAAATAACAGATGATCAGAGAAGAAGGCATCTGTGCAGAGGGTCCAAAGTATGGAAATAGTGAAGATCAAGTGTGAAATGTGCCAAGATTTCTAGGGGCTGTTTTATGACAGATTTTATCTCAAAACTGTATGGAAGATCCCCCCTATTAGAGCATTAGGACTGACATAAAAAAAGTCCGTAAATTGTATCAAGAGTGTTTAAGAAATTTTGAGAACATCTGATATGGAAGTATAACAAAAACAAATAATAATCAGAAGATCATTTACTCCTTATAAGGATGTAGGTATGCTGCTGCTCTTTATCATGTAGAACATACAGATCTCAAGATACTTATGCTCTTCCTAGCAATCCAGTCAATGAAAATATCAACAAATAGTACATAATCAGTCAGAAAAATGCAGTTTCTAGATCTTAGCCCTTAATCTTATTCCCCCCTTTCTTCCCACTATTTCTGTAATTCTCGTCCTTGTAATAGTGCAATTGCAGCTCAACTTCAAATAAATTCTGTACTCTCTCAAAAGTTTTGCATTTAGTTCTTTGAATCCTGCAGACCATGGAAGTTTCTTAAATTGGCAGTGGGAGCATTTCAATCATAAGGGGAGAAGACCTAAAAACTTCAAGTTTAATTCAAATATGCAATCTGGTGCAGGCATTTCCATGCCTGGTTAATTCAGACTTCAGTGAAACCACGGGGCAGGACTTGTGCTCATGCTATGGGCACTTGGAATTGCTAAGGTTAGTGAAAAAAACCTACTGAAAAGTGACATGCTTCATGTCAAGCAGTTCAGCCCCTCTGAGTGACTGCAGGTTAGGGCTCAGGCCTGCAATTGAGTTACTGCAGTTTAACGGGTTACCATGCATCAGCTAAGCTGCAGAAACAGTCGCCTGTGTCCTCCTTGCCTTTGACAAATGTAAGGTGATTTGACTTAGCTTAATCTATTTTCATTGCAGGCTAAATTGAATTACCTCATATTTATGATGGGCTATAAGGGCACTCAGAGAGAGTTATCTGGGCTCAACTGATCTCTGGTAACTTGCTTAGCCATGGTAGCTGGACTGTGGGCATAAACCCTGAGCGGCCTTGTGCTCACAGGAGAGAGCTGACGTGAACTTCAGCAGACACAGATTTATAACTCACAATGAAGTAGTTTGGGATGTGGTAAGTCATTGATGGAATAGCTGGAATTGGCTTTTAAAGGAACAGAGTAGCTGGCAGGGCACTTTCTTAATGGGTTTCTGATTCTGGAATATAGTTCCTTTCCCCTTTCAGAGTCTGTATTGGTTTGAGCTACAGCAGCACAGAGGCTTGCTTGCCATTCCTTTCTTCCTCAGTTTTTTTTCAGGCAGACATGTGGGATGGAGCTGGGATGATAGCTTTAACTCCCTGTGGGTTTTCTGTGAGGGTGCTCCGGTAGAGTAAATTAGTTTTAAATTTGGTTGTTCTACCATAACCTAAGTATTCTTAACTGAATTGTAAATTTAAATGTTAAGTGTTGCACTGAATGTTTCAATAATTCTTAAAGCACTTGGAGCATGGGATAAGTGCTGTAAAAATCTAAATAAATGAGTAAATTGTTTAACAGCATATGTGGTAATGCAAAATACTACATGTGTGCAAAGAGTAAGAGCTGTGCTTGAAATGGTTGCCAGAGCTTAAATTTCCTTGCTACATGCAAAACCTTTTCTCATTAACAGGGCACTTTTTTTCATGTTTAGCCTACTGTATAACTGGGAGAAGAAGATGAAGTTGGCAGTTTAGACTGTCAAACAGAGGTTTCAGCTCAGCAGTGAGGTTCAAAGAGATTAATTTGAACTCGACTGTTTATGTTACTGATCTCATACCAGCTGGGTTTGTGGCATTAAGATGTCAATAGTACAACAGAATTTAACTAACAGTTTCATCATTGACATCATCTTTTGAAGGTACAGATGATTGCCTCCTTATGTACTAGGACATATTTCTTTAGGACAGGACTCTTTGTATGCTTTCATCTGGGATGGCAAAGAAGGAGAGGGAGGTGGGGAGAGAGCCTTGAAATGGAGCTAATTAGAAAATGTCTTAGTACATAAGTGGTTTATTTAAGCAAGTTCCAGCAAAAAGGTTCCCATTTCCATATGGCATAAAAAGCTTTAATTTTTATTTTTGTCAATTTTTCCCTTCTTTCTTTCAACTGGCACCAAAACAGAGCAGCTACTGTAATAATAAACTGTCCTACGTGAAGTGGCATTATTATTTTCTGTAGTTCAACCTTGAATGGAGCAGAGAAGCCTCTTGGAAGGGCAGGAAGAGTTGATAATGGAGATTCTTTCACACACCCTCTGCTCCTCCCAGCTCCATACAATAATTATTAATCAAAGATAGCTGCAATGTCTTTCACTGAGGCTCTTTTGGTGACTCTCTTGGTCAACCATAGGCTGTACAAGGTTCAAACTCGGTTAACATGTCATTGACCTGGCATGCTGATCACTGGTGTTCTTAAAAGGACAAGAAAAGACAGGGTGAGAATGCTTAAAAAAAATAAAATAAAGTAAAATGCATCTGGCTTAAGGACTTGAGAAGTTATTTTTTGGGGGGAGATGTTTTCATTAATGAAGCTTACAGGATTTGTCCCTTGTTGAACAGGCTTTTCTACTGTCCCTTGGTGCTGTGGGTCATGGTGGGGGACACAGATAAGAGGGGATGATAACCTTTTGGGGAAAATAAGTAAAGAATCACTAAAAGAGAAATGGTTTTGTTTTACAAAGGAATGATACAGCTAAATTGGACTTAAGTGTTCTCTAAAAGCCTTTCCTCCTGTGCTCTAGTGGCTGCTGCACCCCCTTGAAACCCTGTGCCTTTGAAGGAAATCACAATGTAATCCTTTGGTTTGGCACGTATTGTCCCTTAATGACAGGCATTACATTTGCACAGTACCATAAATCAAAGCTGGGGGCTGTTTTAAATAGGCTGCAGATGCATGTGGACGTTTGCTAAGTGGCACTTCACTGGAGAGGGGAGGGGGAAACTATCCCACCGTTGCAGCTCATGGTAGAACAGGGCCAGCAGAGGGGGTTCCCATGTCCACAATATTTTCACTTCACCTGGGATTTAGCTCTACATGAAGACCTGTTTAGCAGAAGGAAATGTTTTTTGAGCATGACCTCTGAAGGGTTTAATTGGGATTTAACTGTTCCTATTTTTTCCACTCCATGTGGGAGTCTGGAGCTCTGTTTACAAGGTGTGTCATATCCTCTCAACCCCAGAGTCCTTCTCCCCCTCCTTTCTTTTTATGTTCTGGACAAATAGGGAGAAAGATACTTTTAAAGCAAATGCACATAGAAAAACCCACAATTACTGTCCCTGATTTCTCTGTGAAAACTTTACAACAGCAGTACTGAAAAATCTTCCCCTACCCCTCCTACTTCTTCTAAGAGAACGAAAAAATCCATCAAATTAACACATCAATGAGTTGATTGTAATCTCCAGGGTTCAGTGTAGCACTTTCTAGCCTCTCAGACAGGAGGCCAGCATGATTTATCAATGCAAACCTAATAGCATCAATATGAATCTAACTAAAAATCAATATTTCATTACCAAATTGTTAGTGAGAATGAAGAAAAATTGCCAGAGTCAGAGCATTCTCTAGGGTAGGAGCATCTGGAGTTCAATGTGACAAGATGAGTGATGCATGACTCGGGGCCTGGGGAAGGACACTGGGAGGACAGGCCACTACGTAAGGCCGAAGATTCACGAAGAAAGCACTTTTTTTTTTTTAAAGCTTTCTCTAAGAAGAAAGAAAATGTCTGACAAAATAAAAATGGAAGGCATGCTCCTATTTACCTAAACTGATGCAAAGTAGCTCAAACAACTGAATCTGAACAGATTAGTCTCTGCTGTGGACACCTACACAGAACTGGTTTTCACAAGAGACAAATAGGGAAAATAAATTCAGTGGTCCAGATCCTGATTTCACCTACAAGGACAGAAATTTATAATAGCTTGCACAGTAGAAATACTTTGGTTTCATGTCCCACGTACCTGAAATTGGATTTGGTAGACTTTGGATTTTCTGAAATTTCACATTTGTGGAGGATTTCTGTAGATTGCAAATGAAATGTGGACTGAAATCTGCTATCAAGAAGGCAGCAGTACTCAAAATAGTGTGTTTGCTTGGAATGCATCCTAGTAATTAATGTGCTTCTTATTAAAGAAACAGAACAAGAAGTGCATGGAAGAGTGCCAAAAATAGATTCAAAGCATAACTTTATAGTACGTTAAGTCATAGGTCTATTCTGGCAGCATGGTAAGAACTTACATACTTAGAAGTGTGGAAAAATAAGAACAAAAGTACTGAAATGTAACTGTGATCTGAGATTCTCAGAGAGCCTTGTTATTACTCAGGTTCAACGAATATTGGAGAATGATGGAGTTTTTGTGTCCCAGTACCTTTTGTTCGTTTGGGATACCAGAAAGTTATGTGAATGTATAACAGCTGCTGTACTGTTTAACTCCTGCATCTGTTTGGGTGTGGAATGACCATGTCATGGGACTTATGGAGTCCTCAGTATTTGGGGTTTTGTAGTCTTCTGAAAAGTAGCGACCTTTCTGTGACCCTTAAATCTACAACTTCTGGAATCAGATTATGGGTGACCCTCTCAGCTTTTAGATTTTGAAGAAAAGCATTTTAGCTCTTGCACTGAGAAAGAATAATCAAAAAGTGAATTGTAAGGGCTTGGAAACCAGGAAAAAAGCATAATCTCTCTAAAACTACTGTGAAAAGGAAACGAAGTACTAGTTATTCTTTACGCTTTTTTAATTTAATGGAGGCCTGCAGTGAATAGTCCTGAGGTTTCTCTAGTTTTTTTGTGTCCTTATTTGGCTAAGTCTGCTCCATATGGCTCCAGTCAACTTTTTTTTTTTTTTTTGAGGGAGAGAAAGAGAATTTCCAGGTTAGTTGAACTTATTGCTTAGAATAAAATTTCTCCTAGCCCCTGTGTTTCTAATTCTGGCAGCCTGTGATACATCACTAATCTCTAATTCCCTTACTCCCTAGGAACTGTCATTATTTTATGTATTGACTAATACAGTTGTCTCAGGGTAAATTTCCCCTGAAATCGAAGTTTACTTCTTGCATTAGAAGTGAAGCCTACTCCTTTTTATAAATGACAGACTCCTTTTATAACTTTGCATGTATTGGAAGCAGCTGCACCAGAAATGTATGGGATTTTGTTTGTTTAGGTTTATGTTTTTGTTTTTAATGAGATATTACCTGTACTTTAGACTGAGAAAATTGGAAAGCTAAATACCTATGTAATGATTTCAAGCTTTTTTTCTGAAAAAAATTCTAATGAAACCTGAAGGTATCAGTAAATAGGAAAGTTAGTATCTCTGTTACCAGGAATTCCTTAAAGGCATTAACATCAATAGAAGGTTCTTCTTTGTTTCCATTAGAAATTCATGTAGGTTCAAGCACTGAATGCAAACAACATTTTATATAAATATAGAGAAACTACAACAAATACTTTGCAATACAATAAGTGAACACATTGTTTAAGTAGGCATGCCATGTTAACTGAAAATACCCTTAAGTACATTTTAATTGTAAAGATGAAAGTGATACCACCCATCCAGCACCCAAGCAGCTCGACAAAATTTTGAGGGGTAAATCAGTTTCTAAGATGTATTGATTCTTCTCAAATTGTTTCCACTTCACAGCTCTCTTCCTTTATAACATTTGTTCATACCTCTTCTGCAATAATCACAGTAAGTTTTAGTTTGTGTTGTAGTTTATAATTTGATAATGGAGCTTTTTGGCTCCTGTGCTGGTTTGGGGTAGAGTAAATTTTTGTCACAGTAGATGGGATGGGGCTGTGGTTTGGATTTGAGCTGAAAATGGTGCTGATGACCAAGGGATGTGTTCATTATTATTGAGCAGACTTAGAAAGAGACACAGCCTTTTCTGCTCCTCACCCCACCAAAGAGGAAACTGGGAGTGCACAAGGATTTGAGAGGGGACACAGCTGGGACAGCTGACCCCAACTGACCAAAGGGACATTCCATACCAATGGTGTGGTGCTCAGCATAGGTCAAGGGGAAGAAGGAGGAAGGGAGGGATGTTCGGAGTGCTGGCATTTGTCTTCCCAAGTCACCATTATGGGTGATGGAGTCCTGCTTTTCTGGACATGGCTGAACACCTGCCTGCCCATGGGAAGTGGATGAATGAATCCCTTGTGTTGGTTTGCTTGCATGCATGGCATTTGCTTTACCTAGTTTTCTCACTTTTACACTGCCAATGCTCTCTCCCATCCCACCAGGGCAAAGTGGGTGATCAGCTGTGTGGGGCTGAGTTGCCACAACATCTCCAAAAACACAAATAAATTATTGTTGGAAAAATTGAGACAGTAACTTTACTTCCATGTAGACAGTAAATAGGGGCAAACATAAGTCAGAAACAAAACAGGAATCTGATATTTATTTATTA
The DNA here is from genome assembly GCF_041296385.1 of Aphelocoma coerulescens. Lineage (NCBI taxonomy): Eukaryota > Metazoa > Chordata > Aves > Passeriformes > Corvidae > Aphelocoma > Aphelocoma coerulescens. The sequence continues at coordinate 106,992,021 of NC_091015.1, forward strand.
ATAATTGACATCTTTATTAATTTTTATGTCCCACTTTCTTTTGGTACTGTTCTTTCTCGTACATGTTGAAGTTTTTCTTTTACTTGAAGGCAGTCTGAAACTGAGTGACACCTTTGCTGCTAGTGAACAGCTTGAAAATGGAAGACAAGATCCAATCAGACAGACTAATTAGGGCATCCAGTGAGGATAGAGCCTTAAATATTCACTGCACTTTTTTTGGAAATACAGTACTGTGCAAATCCTTGCTCAGTCTGATTGAGACAGTCTGCCAGCCAATCACTCCTAGTGATCAGTGAAAAATAATGAAAAGGATTAGAAATGTAACATCCATAAAAGTTTCAGGAACTGCTTAACTTAAAAAACTAACGCTCTTAAATAAACGATCTAGCTCTAGCAACCCTGCAATGTCTTGATTGAAAGACTGAATTTATAACAGTACCTTGAGTAATCATTTGCTACAGTTTTGCAAGGGGAAACTTCATTCAGAGGTCAGATCACAGAGGCTGAGCAACATTAGAGAATGATAGAGGACAGCCATGAGAATGGAAGACAAGCACACTCAGTGGAAAGAAATCTCTTCTGGCTTTTTTTTGTCTTGAAGCTTCAAAGCAAAACCAGAGTAGATTGCTTTTGCTGTTTGGATGTTATTTGTCTTTGCTTAGCAGGTACATTGATTTGCAGGTGCAAACCTGGTGCCTCTGTGGGTGTGTCCCAGTCAGATGTTGATGGGGAATCAGAGGAACATCTTATGTCTGTGTCTCTGTGCTGCCTGGTTTCTTAATTTGCATGGTCTGGGTGGGTAGAAGAATATGTGCAGGTTTGAATTCAAATAATAATATCAAAGATGTGTGATGGCAGCATGACCAGTTGAACTGTTGGCCTTTTATTTCTCATTGTGTCAGCCATGCATCTTCTGCCTACCTTCAATCCATCCTTTTTTTTGGACACCACCATATAGACCAAGCAAGTATGGAAGAATAATTTCTTATGCTTGCATTGGCTTCAAACCAGTCGAGTTATGACTGCAGTCACCCTTTTCAGAGGCATTTGGACACTTGATGTTTCTGTTCCTGTGGATGTGAAAATAAATACTGGGCCTGAAGCAGGAATGAACTGGAAGGTGGATTGATCTTTGTGTTATAACTATTTGAAACTTGGCGGGATGGAAAACTTTCATATTTTCCCATTTGATGAAGGAAGAAGAGCTAATATTGGAAAATGTAGGGAAGAATATATTTAGCAGTAATGGCTAATCATAGATATTGAAAGCTATAATGTGACTCACAGACATGCCATGCAAGGAGTAACTTGTAGGCACCCTGCTCATTTAACACTTCTTACTGCTTTCATACCCACAAACAAAAGCAGGGTTCTAACCAGCAGTATCTGTGCTTCTCTGATGTGCCTTTCAGTGTTGCTTGTCTAGTGGATAAGCAAAAGGCCAGCTGAGAAGTTTATTCTCTATAATGAGTACACTTCATGATATGATAGAGTCCTTGACAAGAGTGTTTTACAGAAGAAGTAGCTACGTAGTAGCTAAAACATTGCATTCTCTGAAGAGTAAATGCTTTGGTTCACTGCCAAGTTTCTGTTTGATTACAAAGAAATTGGAAAGGGACATTCATCCAGGTCTAATAAAGCAATTGTTAATTTCGTTTAGAAAATAATGAGCAGAAAAACTTTATTACAATAGCTAAAACATTTGGCAATTTATGTATTTATTTGCATATTTGCAAGGCTTGTGGGTAAAATAGACACCTGCTAAATGTGTGGTGTGACTGATGGTAAAAATGGGTTCTTTTCACAGGTTTGTTCTTTACAACCAAGCGGGCTTAAGAATTTTGCCATTTACATAACACAGCGAAAATTGTTTCATAGTAAATCTGCTTAGCAACTTTATTTATGGAAGAATGACGTGCATTTTCTATGACACCTAATACTTCGGGTTTTTATTTAGTCAAAATTGTTGTTTTACTCCCTTCTCCCCCAATTACTTATAGTTAGGATCTGTTTAGGCACTTTGTCTGAAAGGTAAGTTTCAATAGGATCCTGTTATAGTGTAGAATTTTGTGTTTGAAGTATTAATGTGTGGCACTTCTATGCAATGCTTTTTATTTATTCTTTTCCTGCAGGCTTTCAGATGCAAAATAACATGAGATTTGGCCTTTTTAAAGTATTTAATTGCTGAGATGGTGAATCTGTCATGAAAAATCAGGAGACTTATATTATGCACTGCTTTCTTGCCAGTTTAGACTTACAACCATGCTTCCAGCTCTCCTTTCCATTGTTGCATAATAGATTTATTATTTTTACTGTGGCAAGACTCAGGGTTTGCATTTAGGGTCTGGTTAGGGTAAACATGGGGGAAAAGCAGTGAAAAGACATTAATTCCCTATCTTTCAAGTCTCTGGCCTGGGGAAAATTTTGCCTTTTCTTCCTATATCTCCTTGATAGTTGCTGCTGCAGTAAAATTGGGGGATGTGCTTTGGATACTTCCTTGTGCAAAACACACTTGGAAGAATAAATTAACCCTAGCACCTAGCAGGAGTTTTTCCAGCATCCTTGAGCTTTCTCTTCTCCCTGCCTCTCTGTGGGCAATTGGCTGATGTGCATGTACCTACCAATGTACTTGAACTGCCACCCACCTGTCCCCTCATGCACATTCTCCCTAGCTTGTCCTAGCCTGGAAATGTCTGGGGTTTTCTTGGATATTTATTTGCCTTTTTTTTTTTTTTTTCTTTCTACTTCTGTCCTTTCTGTCCAGTTCCTCTCTGTTTGTAGCAGGTCACTGAATAAGTTAGCAGTGGGGTTCTTTGGCACTTGTGAGTTAAGTCCTTGAGTTCTTGGTTTTGTTGGTTGCCCTTTTGATATGACATGGTCTTTTCCAAAGGCTTCTGAAAGTCTGCAGTGAGTAGCCAGCTCCTCATTGGTACTTTCCATGCCGGTCCTCAGGGATGACTTCTCCTCTGGAGTATTGGAGGAATTCAGTGCTGCCCAAGAAATTATTCATAAAGATTTTGCAAACTGATCAGAACGTCAGGTGGAGGTTGTAGCGGAAATGTGCTGAGAAAAGCCTCTGACTACACTTAGCATGGACTAAAAGGGTTTTCCTTCTTTCCTTCAACAATTTTCAAGTCTTTTAGCTATTTTTTATTCTAGTGGGTTGGTTTTTTTTTGATGTTTACTCACAAACAGAGCCTCTTCTTAAAAAACCAAGGGATTCTGTCAGAGGCTTTTTTTTCCTTGAGACAGTAAATTAATCTGTGCTAAGGTCAGTGCTGCTCTGCCTGCATTACCGCATGTAGTCAAACCATAAACTTAAAAACCAGACTGGTCCTTTGGCTCTTCTAAACCACTGTCAGCTTTAGGACTACTTGTTTTAGGCAGGTGAGTTGCATGGATCCCAAGGAATGAGGGCCTTGCTGCTTTGCTGCACTTTGTAGCTAGTTTATACTGTTTAAGTTCTTTGCTGCTATGTGAAATTTAGCATGGAACAACAAATTCCACTCTTCTATGCTGGGATAAAACCACTGCTACCCCATGGAAGTGTGAGGGTGGAGCCTGCATAGATAAGTCTCATTTCTGACTTCTATGGTTCAGGTAAGTGATTTATCCAATATCACTCTTTAGTGGACTGGAGGGAAAATCTTGAGATTTCTGAAAGAGAACAGTATTTACTATTCTAGTCTTTGTGGCATATAAGTGTACAGGCTAGAGAGGAATACATACTTTCAATTCTACAGCTAAAAAAAAAATGTTTTAAGGGCAAAGTATTTTTAACAGTCCCTTTGATTAACAGGAGGATTGGATAGTTTGTTGATCTGAACATAGGGAGTTAGTCTAAATTTCAGAGGTACTCTACTCGATGCATTTTACAGTTTTTACTCCTATTTTCTTTGTTAATTTAGGCATGTCACTTTAACCATAGTGTTAACCACCTCAACAACTGTTTTCTCCCTGTCAGCTCTGCATTGCCTGGAGCTGCTTTCTTTATCACAGTATTTGTTCACCTTGTGGAAATCAGTTGCTAGGAAAGACAAATACCTTTGCTTTGCTCCTAATGTACTGACTTCCACAAAACTCTGATTGGGAGTCCAGTGGTATAGGAGCAGGAAGCCATGTGGATGGACACATTTTCTGTAGAAAGAGAATACCTATTGAAAACAAAATGAAAAAAACAGTACTTGCCATAACAGTAAGACACTGCTGCAAGACTTGATTTTGTGGTGTAAGCATCATGTCTAAAATATTTACTATCCTTGAGGACTCAAGTTAAAGTTTAGGCAGAATTGGCTTAGACCTTCACTCCTGAATTGTAATAAAATAGATATATGTGTTCTTTGCAGATTTAAAATGTGAAGCATTTTTGGACATGGCATGGTTCTTATTTTTAAGAGAAAATATACAATGGACAATGGAAGATGAAGACTTTGCACCAGATATTTCCCCCACCCCTGCTTTTCCTATTAGAAGGCAGTTTTCTGGCCACAGAGTGTGCAAAGTGATTTGAACTTGAAATTCACTATTAGGCACAGAAATATGGAAGCATTGCTTGTGTGGAGAATGGTTAGGAATAAAGACAAATCTCTAATCTACTGTGGTCTCTATCTACTTGCCTCCAAATTCAAAATGAGGGAGGGGAAAAAAGCCCCTTCCAATTTATCTTAATAAGATGACACAAGTTGGCAAGTCTTTATTTTTATTACTCTGTCTACTCCAACATCCTCAGCTAGAAGTCAAATTGTTGGCATAGAAACATTAACTTTTCTTGGTCTTGTTCCACTCTTCTTCCAGCTTGAGGACTCTATACAGGACTAATCTAAAGGCAGAAGAAAAAAAGCATTAAGCAAAGCAATAAAAATAATTAATCTAAGTTTGAAAGAGATATTTTCCCCCCCTTCTGCCATTCCTTTGCTACAAATGTGCAAACATTTTTCCCTACAGTGGGAGGCGGAGGGGTGCTATTTGCTTTACTGGAATATAGTTTCTTGCCATCCTCTCCTCTCCACTCTCTGTTTGCCCCAGTCTTAAGGGCTGTCATTAAGGGCTGCCTTAATGTTACTGGAGTCCACTGTTGTTTCAAGCTAATCTTGGGTATCAGCTAAAGCCATCAAATCAACCATGTGCAGCTGTGCAGTGAGTCTAGGGGACTCCACTCCAAGTTCTTCAGCCTTTTTAATTTTTATCTTTCGGTCTTGTCTTGTTCATGACATATTTATGACCAGTGGGATTGAGATGAAAAGTCTTTATGTACATACATGAAAAAAATCAGTGCAATACTATTTTTTCTTTTTTCTTTTTTCTTTTAATGATATTTCATTCCAACAAGCTCTTTCTATCTAGACAGGGTTCTGCTTAATTAGATATTTAAATGATTGGAGCAATGCTGTTTCTTTAACTCCTAACTGCAACAAACACATACGAAACACACTGTTGGCGGCATTTAATCAACAGCAGTCAATTTATCATTTTCACAGTTTTAGTGAGTGGTTATGAATCACTAAAATCACAGGTATTGTAGATGCAGCGTTGTGGCACTATCATTAACAAATATACAGTGCACAGAGGGATGACTTGGTAATTGAGTGGGACTAATAAGAATACATCATTTAGCTGTATGTGACAAACTGTGCCTCAAAACACAACCATGGAAAATTCACGTTTTGCTTAATAAATAAATTACACAGCCAATGTATTATACATAATTTGTGTCCTCATGGATTTGAATGATATATAATGCATGGTCCAAGTCATTTATTTATTAAGACTAACTATATATATTGTAGGTGGGGAATTTTAAACTCTAGAGTAAGACCTGCATAGGTAACTGTTACAACTACTGAGTTTGATTGGGCAGCAAATGAGGCTGTGCATTTGGGGAGCTGCAAACACAGGCAAATGTTTCTAATGTTACAAGCTCCAGTGTATTAATAAACTTCACTTTCCTCCATTAATTTGAGGGATAAGAGGACTAAAGTTGAAGCTTCACCGGAGAGGCATTCTACTTATTCAGCAATGGAAAACAAAGAATTTTTTCAATAAAAGGAAAATACTGATTGCAACAAGGAGCTTTGTGGCATTTGGGTAATAACCAAGACTTCCTCTGTAATGTTTTGTAAGAGGCAGTTTTACACTATGGGCATCTAGGCCTGTTGGCCAATTCAAAGAAGATAGCAAATAAAAAAAAATTGATTCTTTTGAGCTTCATGGAGAAGCAGTAGATGAATATTTGACCTACCAATGCTTTCAAAATAATTTCAATAGGTGCTCTAAAGTTTTCCAGCCAACATGCTCTGCAGTGGGCCTATAGCATTTTGTTTCAAGACTTCCACAATTCTCTACTTAACTACTGTCTTCTCCAGATTTCTCTGGTTTTTTGTTTGTTTCTTTTTCATGGTGTCTAGCAGTGTGATTTAATTTCAGGAAACGTTTTCTTCTAGTGGATTGACTAAAATGTAGCAGTTTGTTCTTATAGCATGTAAATTTGAATAAATTCTGGAAAAGTAATCTTTTGAAATGAAACTGGTTTTATTTTAAAATATCATTACTGCTGTGACTCTCCGACTAAAAGGAAAGAATAAGTACTAAATAAATAGCTCTTATCAACTTGCATTGAATAGCATCGATCAACCATCATTTCAGGTGCACATTGAACAGTGTATATAGAGTCAACAATTTCCACCTTGAGTTTCCCTTGAAACATTACCTATAGACTGCATAAATCTACATATAAACAGGTTTTTGCAGGGAGACTAGAATGGTCCTCTTCTGACACTGGTGGAAAAGGTTGGCTTGCTAAAAAGAGCAAGCTGTATGCAACCACCAAGAGCAACTCAGGCTAATCTGTAGAGGGGGGAACACTAGCTCTGGGAATAGTGTCAAGGCTGATTTCTCAGCAGTTAATTATAAAAAATGCCCCCAAAACCCCAGCAAAACAAAACAACCCTTTCTTTTCTTATTCTAGAACCAAGTGATTTTGTTGCTTTTTTCTGCAGCAGATATTTGTAACCAGTTCTGAAACCTTACTGTGATTTTAAATTGTGCAGGCTTTATCCAGATCTGAATTTCTTTGGTACTGCAGAACTGCCCGAGATTTCTGTTCTACTTTTGGGGAAAAAGCCCCCAAACCAAACAAACAACCAGATTTAACTCTTTATATGAATCAGGTTTTGGCTTAAAACAAAGTTCCCAAGACAAAACCTGTGAATCTGCTTCAAGCAAACCAAGGCTGAGTCACTCAACACACAACCTTGAGCTAGTACAGATCTGCAGGCAAAAAACAGAAAAAAAGTTCATTGTTTCTGGTAAATTATCCATCAGGTTTGGGATGTTATTATACTTAGAATTTAAATTGAACTGAATAATGTAAATTGGATGAAGAAAACTCGCAATATTAAGAGAGCCAACTTTCCTTGCATATTTTCCTTTCCTGGGCATAGTTTCCTTTTTGGAGCTACAAAGCAATGTGTATCAAGAACAGAATCCTACCTGATAGGCAGTGTTCAACAGCATGTGTAACACTGCCTTGGATGGTGCTTGCTTAGCTGCTGCTCCAGTCCAAACTTGCAGTATAACCTTCACATAAGGAGCTCAGGTAGCTGTCAATACTTCATTATTTGTTTTATCCTTAAATTTCGTACCAGGAAGATATTCAGTGCAGGTAATTTCTCCTTTTCTAAAAACTGGGTTTTGGTCACTAAACTGTGATTACTTCAGAAAGCTTTTCACAGCTGAGGGGACAGCAGAGACCTGGTAGCTTCCTACCATCTTCTTGCTCAGAGAGCACCATGCAAAGGAAAATACTTTAATATCTATGAGAATATCAGCTTCACATCACAAGTGAAACCAGTGCAAAGCTTAAACCTATTGATCCATTGTAAAGTATGACTAAATAGATAACACACATTTTCTAGCTTCACCGAAAATAAGCACAAGGCCTTTGGAAATTTCACAGCTTTGCTGCATATTGTATCAGCCCATAGAATCATTGATTTGTTTTCTTCAACAGAGTTGCATCTTACTTGAGAGCAGGCTTTTCATCTTTTTTTTTCTCTGGGATCAACATGATCTCACAGTTGATTGTGTAGCCGACAATTTAAATTCAAATTGAAGCATTTATTAATAATTCAGTACAGACTGTAGCCACTAACTTTCCTGATTTGTACCATCAGTGATTTGGTGTCTTTCTTTTGACCCTACTGCACTCTTTTCTTTCTCTCTGCTACAAAGCCACTAGAGCTGAAACTTTCAGAGAAATTCTACTAACTACTAGTTATCTTAAAATATCTTTCACCTGATGAGAAAGAGCCAAAGTGCTACACAGCTCCAAAACACATCAGTGTGAGTGTTCCACATACTGACCCAGCCTGGTGAAACCAGCCTGGTGTTCACAAGTGGTTGGGTTGGGTTAGAAAAACCCTGCATGCCCTGGCACTAAATATGGTCTGAGGGTAAGTGACTACTGATCTTAATTGTCTGTGAAACAAATGAGTGAAAATGTGGCATGCCAGTGAACTTACTCACCTTCTTTTCCAGTATTTTTTGGACAGCCTTCAGCTGCATCTGTCTGATTCTTCCCAACTCTTCTCAAAGAAAATAATGAGACTCAGGGTAAGACACGGAATTAATTGCAAAGCACCGTCCCTTCTTTTAATGCTTGTAACAAGCCAATGAGCACTGAAAGGACCCTTGGTATAATAATGTGTAAAAAAAAATATATATACTGATTAAGGCTTCTGGGTAATAAAACGTCCTTGGTATAATTTGAGTCATTTCTCTTCGTGGTTCTATCATTAACCCTACAAGAGCCAGTGCCTGCATTTTGGTACACTGTCTTGTTAGTCTAGCCTTTCTGGTCCCCCAGAATTAAGCTGATGCTAAGAGGACTGCAAGATAAAAATGCAGGCACAGGGATGGTTAGGCCCCTGCGGTCACCAAGATGAATTAAATAATTTAAATTGACCTAGGGGCCTGTGTGTAGAATAATCCTCCACTTAGATGACCCAGTGATTCTTAACTCATTTCTAAGTCTGTATCCAGTCAATGTGAAAGTGTTAATGTTCCTGTATCACAGTACACTGATTACACTTATCTTTTTCATACCCAATAACCAGAGACAATGATTATATTATTCATAAGATATTTTTACCTGAAGTAATAAAGCATGCAGCTTTAGTTATTATTTCCTAATCTTTTTTTTTTAACTGTACTTTTTTCTCCAGCCCCAGGGATAACCCTACCATTTATATTAAAAAACATTCTTCCCTTGCACACCTTTCTTTTTTTATCTCTGTCTATGCAAAGCTGGTATAATTGTATCAGCAATGTGTTTATGTGAACGTTCTTGTAGCTTTCAGGGGATACTATCCCTGCAGGGCTGGCCGAAACATACTTTCTTTTTAAATTGAAAAATAAGATTGGAGAGGGTTAATGTGGGAGAAAGAGGCTTATATCAGCACGTCTTGTCTTACCTTAATCAGGTAATAAACAAGGCAAAAAAGTCTGACATGTCCACAAACAGTTACTGTGCTGCCCGCCATATGCTGCCCTAGCGTTCCAGATGGACGGAGAATCTGTGAAAGTCATGTTTCATGAGCATTCCCTTCAGGCTCCCAGGAACCTCCAGGACACAGCTGGAGAGATGTATGCACACACCAGTGTGGCAGTGTGGGGGGGTGTGCATGTGTGAGAGGGAGATGGAGAGAGAGCATAGATGTTTGGTAGGCAGTGAGGCTGGTTCTAAATAATTTTGAGAGAACTAAAGGGCATGGGGGAGTGATGTGGAAATCTTGCATTTGACTTCACATGGCATGCCAAGAAAATTTCCAAGTGGGATTTCTAGAACTCGTTTGCTCTCAAATTCACCAATATGTGAGACTTTATTTCATTTCCAAGAGTGGCACCACATATTATACTACAGAAAGATGGAACAAATGTACAGGGAAGCAGTGAATGGGTCTGATCCCTGCCCCAAATAATCAGACAGGAAAATTGTTTTCATGCATCTTTGCTCTTTCGTGTTCTTTGTAGTAAAACGCTTGTGACCCAAAAGCTGAATGAAGCTTCCAATCTTCCTGCAAGACCATTAGCAAAATTTGTATTTACATTTAAATAGCACCATCTCAATGTTTCTCTCTTCTGGGACTTGCAGTTGTATTATAATGTCCTAATTACTGTTCACCGCAGGAGGATTTTTATCAGGCCACAGGTATTGAATATAAGTTGTACTTAAGATGACTGCTAGGAGTTGTTTGTTCTGCTAAAATCTTGAATGAATTGGAGTTAGCCAAAACATGTCTGGAAACCTGATGAATAATCCACTTAACCCTGGGACTATGTGGCAAAGAGCTTGAGCCAGGCTTTAAGGCACCCCCCACTTCTTTAAATGCTATAACTATCATCTCTGCTCACCCTGCATGTGGCCCAAGGAGGTCTGATTTTCACTTGGCCTTCCCTTTTTCTTTTTCCTTCCTGTACATGAGCACTTGGAGTCCATCTTCAGCTTCCCACAGGAGGGCACAAGTCAGAGGAAGGTGTGCTCCTGCATCTGCCGTTCCCTCACAGCTGTGCTGCAAGACAATCAAGTAAAACCCCAGTGAAATGAAGCCCCAGTCTGATCCTAGATGGCACCACACACAAGCAAGGGAGTACTCAGTTGCTGCTGTGCATAATCATGTTTCTACATATAGGGCTACCTCCCTGTTTCACTGCAGGTCTGAAGTTATAGGTCAAGGTCTACCTGTAGGAAGCTGTTGACGTGGTAGGAAGATATCACCTCTTTTAAGTTAAACTTACAGTTATTTCCTAAGATGTGCTCAAGTCATATAATTTTCTTGAAAACAGTGAACCCCTTTGATGGCCATGACCTTAAATTAAACTTGAGCTAATTGAAATTTTGTGGCCAAGCTTTTTTTTTCCAAAATTTCCCAGCTATCTATGTTCTTAAGCAGTACCATAATACAGAAAAACATAGTCTGGTCTTTTCAAATGATAGTGTTTTCATAGGTGATATTAACCTAAAGGCAAAGCACAACACAAGTTCTTTGTATTAAGCAGATAATCAGTGATGTTTGTGAGGTTATGGTCTACATGGGTGGCCTGATTGACCACAGCAAGTTTCTGTATAAACTCCAGGGATAAAAAGTGAAATCCTGCCCTGGAGGATAGTTGTTGATTTTCCAAATTAAGAAATAGAATAAATCTATTTAAATGCATCACTTATAACAACCACCTGCAGTTTCTGTCATGCTGGGATACTCACAAAGCTCTTATTCATGGGTAGAAGGTGACTCTGGACTTTTTAGGTAAAAATGCTTCTGTGCACAGAGAATTTATACATTTTTGCTTGGCAGAGAGTCCACACATCCAAATTTGCACCAGAAATAATGAGGTTTTATTCAGGCTTTAGGCAGCACTGGGAGAACCCTGTGCATCCTGAGACCTTCCTTCCTTTGCTGGGCGTATGGTGCTGGTGGCAATGGCAGCTCATGGATGGCTTCTCACTCTCCATGGGGGAAACAGCCCAAAGTGAGAAGAAAAAACACCCTAGAAAAGCTCTAGTTCAGAGCTGGAATAGCAGGTAGTAGAGAAAAGCTAAGTCATTGGGGCAGAGGCTGGTGAGAGAGCACTGCATGTTTTGGTTGCCAGGGTACCGAAAGCGTCCACAGCCCTGCCGCTCCCTGCCCAACCCCAGGGGCCCCATCACCTGCCATGGCCCAGGACCCCATCTCAATCCCCAAGGCTGTCAGTCCCTGTCCCAGTTTGCTGCACCAGGGTCTCAACTTCCCCATAGCCTGATTCTGCCTGGCCATGGACCCTGAGCCAGGATCACCCATGGGCCCATGGTCCGGACCCGCCTTTTCCTAGTCTCGAGGGAGGTGCCTGGTGCCCAGGGATGGGACTGCCCTGGTGTCCCTGGCTTCCCAGTTCCTATATATGGGGTAGGGTGGGTCCTGACTGCCAGGACCCACTCTGACAGACCCCCATGGGGATCCCCCACCGTCCTGGCCCCAGGGAGACCTGACCCCCCTCTATACACACACCTGGATTAATTTGTCTTTAATTCTGTACAAAATCAACACATGCTCTCATGCAGCAATAGGAATGGAAAGGTAATATCCTGGCTGTTTATTTCTGTAGCTTGATCATCTGAGCAGGGATATTATTTTAAGACTACCAAAAAAAGCCACCAAAAAAAATCTCAAGGCAATCTTCCATTCATCCTCATCAGAGAAGAAAAGGCCTTGGCCTCATCCCCAGCAAGCTTTGCCCCCATAAGGCACTGTAGCTTCTGCCTTTCTTCCCTCCTTCCAGAGCTATAAATTAATATCTCATCATTGACCATAATATGCCCTGTAACTCTGTTTATTATTACTGCATATTTTAGACAGGTGGTAAGTATTGGCACTTTTTATTATGCTGATAAACAATGTCGTACTGCCAGGTGAAATGTGTTGTCGGGGTGATTTCTCACTTCCCTGTAGCCTCTCATGGATTGCTGCCTGGGCTAAGGGAGTGCAGAGCGCCAGTGGGTCCACCTTTTGCAGCACCCTGCTCCCCTCTCCTGCACGGATCAGCCAATGGCTGTCACTCCTTTCCAATCCACGCTTTCAAGGGACATAATGCCACAAACATACACAGCTCTTAGAAACCAAGCACAAATACAAGTGCCTTCCCTTGCTTCCGATCCTCGTTTCCCTCATGATTGTTGCAGCTCTCTCAGATCCATTCCTCCTATTGTGCAGCAGCATTGGAGGTCCTGCCCTCCTGAACTGCTGTTGTTTCTGAAATCTGGAGTGGGATGGCCAGGAGACGTGGATATATTTGGCTATTTATTGAAAAATCCTTAGGCACACATACCCACTTCTACTTACATGATGCTGCCTGACATGTATCAGGTTCACACATAGTGCTCACACGTACGTGAGATTGCTTCAGATATCAGAGCCTTTCTCGACTGTCTTTCAATCTCTCCTCTCCCAGCATTGCATCTACTTACCAGCTTTGCTTCTCAGGCACCTCGCAGCATGTCGCAGAAGGGGTGTGTCTGTCTGTGCAGTGCATCTCCATGGAGCACTGCAGGGAGGTACCTGAGCAAGGTTCAGGCACCTGGGAGCAAATTCACCTTGATGGTGCTGGTGGCACTAACACTCTTCTGTTGCTGCCAGTACACAAATTAGCTTGGCTATGTTTTCAAGGCATGCATTGTATGTACAAGTGTACAGTGTGCTGTCTGGCATGAACAGCAGCCATTTTTCCTATGCAACCCTCTTGTCCAACTCAGGGATGAATGTAAAGAATTTTATGCAGCTTATTTATAGACCAATTTTTTTTCCACACCTGCAAACCCTAGGCACAAAGTGAAAAAAACATGAAAAGAATATTGGTTTTCAACTTTACTTAAATACTCAAATGTTAACAAAATTCAAGGATTTTGGTTGTAGGTACCTCTGTTCATGTGATATCTTTGTGCATATGCAGTCACGCTACTGAAATGTGCCATTTCCCCCTGCCTTTATAGACTGAATCCAAGTTCTCTAATCAAAAGGGCTGTGGTAGGGACGTAGTCAGTAAGTTAAAAGGTCATAGGAAGGAAAGGCTGGTATATGATAAGCTGACTTTTGTTTTGACTTATTTTAAGAAGACTAATTTTGATTTTTGAGAATCTCCTCTCCTCTCCTCTCCTCTCCTCTCCTCTCCTCTCCTCTCCTCTCCTCTCCTCTCCTCTCCTCTCCTCTCCTCTCCTCTCCTCTCCTCTCCTCTCCTCTCCTCTCCTCTCCTCTCCCTCTCCTCTCCCTCTCCTCTCCCTCTCCTCTCCCTCTCCTCTCCCTCTCCTCTCCTCTCCTCTCCTCTCCTCTCCTCTCCTCTCCTCTCCTCTCCTCTCCTCTCCTCTCCTCTCCTCTCCTCTCCTCTCCTCTCCTCTCCTCTCCTCTCCTCTCCTCTCCTCTCCTCTCCTCTCCTCTCCTCTCCTCTCCTCTCCTCTCCTCTCCTCCCCTCCCCTCCCCTCCCCTCCCCTCCCCTCCCCTCCTCATAAATGTGCCTGGTAAAGTTATGAGGAAGAATATTCTGGAAGATATTGAAAAACTTCCTCATTAGGGGAAGTGGAAGGGCAGGCACTGATCTCTTCTCTCCTGTGACCAGTGGCAGGACCTGAGGGAATGGCTTGGAGTTGTCTCAGGGTAGGTTTAGGTTGGATATTAGAAAAAGGTTCTTCGCCCAGAGGGTGACTGGGCACTGGAACAGACTCCCCAGGGCAGTGGTCACAGCACCAAGTCTGACAGAGTTCAAGAAGCATTTGGACAATGCTCCCAGGAACATGGTGTGACTCTTGGGGATGGTCCTGTGTAGAGGTAAGAGTTGGACTTGATGACCCTTGTGGGTCCCTTCCAACTCAGAATGTTCTGTAATTCTGTGATTCTGAGTTAAAAATTGTTGTAGATGGAATTTAGTGTTGGTTTTACCTGCTTCATGCATTTTTGTGGCATTTCAGATTTCTTTTCTTTAATTAAATACACCATCTACTGTCACTGTTCAGGTGGGTAAAGAAGTATGTATTCCAAAGAATGCAGGACTTAGGTTCTAAAGTCACAACATGCTTTTCCTTTCCCCATAGGCTGTGGCTGTGGAGACTGTAGGGTGTTACAGAACCGGTGTCTCCACAGTGTTGTGTGGGACACTTAATTCCCAGGTCACCTTATCTTGTTGGAAGACAGAGGACTTCCTTTACTACTCATCCATACCATTCACTTTTGTTTCACTGACTATGGTTGTGGTAGCTATTGAGTTTTTAAGAGCCAGTACTTTGGATAATAAAGGTTATCGATTTATCAAGTGAAATACTGAGCAAGTCATAACAGAGTACAGTGGCTCATGTGGTTTCCTGTCCTAGGTGCACCCCCTTTATTTGTGCTGTATGAGTGACACTGAACAAAGTGAGGAAACAGAAAGGGATGGCAACAGATTTGGAGTAGAATATATGATGTATGTATCATGTAGTCGTTTAGTCAGGATTTGGTGGGTTTGAAAGTCTAGAAGTGAAGCTCCATACTGTTTTCCTGAGACAATTAAGTACAGTAGTAATCTCAACTGATTACAAAAAATTGTGAGACCCCTATGTCCTATGATATGCTACTTAAAAACCTAGAAATAAGATCCAGTCCTAACTCTTAGATCTTTTTGTTACTGGGGGAATTCTGCACTGTGCTCTGTCTGGGCGTGGTGTATGCTTTTGGGGAGAAGGATGAACTGATCTGGGCTACCATTATCTCACCTCCTAGCACTTGTCCATTTGTATTATGGGGACATTCTGGTGAGGGATGCAGTACCCTGAATGTGAAATTCCCTGATAACTGGGTGGCTAAAAGCTAGATCTGGGTTTTTATGCCAGCGGCCATCTCTATTTAAAATGCAAGATAGATTAATCTCCTCCCCCAACATTATCAGAATCCCACAGATGGTGTTATTATAAATAAGTTCTGTTTATCTAAAAGTATTAGCATGTAACTCTAGGAGGAATGGTTGTTGTCATGTGTGGTTCAGATCTTTATAGATGTTAGGGGTTTCTTTTGCCTCCAGCAAGATGAATATACAAAAAAAAAAAAAAAAAAGAAAAGAAAATACATATACTTGTTTTACTGCAATATACACCCTCTTGTAGGCTCTTATTTGTGAATATGTAGCTGAGCAACTGAAGTCAAGGAAGGAAAAAGTGCTAATCACAAGTGTGCAAATAACATCCATGAGAGTCATTTTAGCTAAAGCTACCATAGCAGTGCTCATTGTCATAGGTAGATAATTAAAACTGGAGAAAAAGAATGATCTTGTTGCATGGGAACATAAGGGTTAAGAAATAATTTTAAGGGTGGCGAGTCAGGGTAGGTAGTTTGGGTGAAGATAGGGATGGTAATGAAAAAACCTTCTGGAAAAACCAAGCTACAATCAATTTTTAGACACTTCTGTAAAGAAAATGAGGTAATCCAATCAAGGAATGCAAACAGAGCCATTTGGTTAGATGACCAATTACACTGGGGCAACAGTGACTCATTAATATTTGTGCCATATGTTTATGAAGAATCCAAGGGCTACATTAAGCAAACTTGAAGCGACTGGGACTTAACAGGTAACTCATGGAGAAAAAAAAAAAGGCCTAGAGAACTGATTAACTTTATTCCCTGGGAATGTTATGCCCCCTTTTCCGAACAAAGTCATACTCAATGCCCTTGCCCTACTAGATTCATGATGGACTTCATGTCTGTATTTTGCTCTGAATCATTTTGGATAACTGAGATTGGTGAGCTTTCTGTTTTCCTTGAAACATAGTCTGCTTTCCCTAAATGAAAAGAAATGTAGAGCTCTTTGCATTTACTCAGTCATTAATTAACCTGCAACAACTTAATGGCATCAAGGGACTGAGTGTGTTAAAAATAGACATCAAAGTCAATGACAACTTTGACTAACTTTTCTGGTTTTTGGTCACTTAAGCACTTAACTGTATTTAACTGAACGGGCTAGCTGAAATCATAATGATGTAGTATCATATATTAAGACCATCAAGGTTTTCATTGGTCCTATGCTTCTTACTCTCTTAGTTCACTTCATATCTAATGCCCTGTGTTGTTCTTCTACTCCAGGTCTCAAATAAAATTCTGAGAATCCATTGTTTCCTGTGTTGGTCAGTGATTCAGGCATAGGAAAACTGGTTTCTTTGCTATTTATTGAAAATGGTAGTTTCCTTCCCCTTTGGAAATGAAAGTGATGAACTGGAGAAATTGAAGTTCAAACTATGCTCAGGGTCATGATGTTTGACATAGTCAGATAGTTTGGTGTTCAGAGGGACAGTGTCATGGGTGACCCGTGGGTGTAGAGAGCTTCTTAGCAATGGAAAATTTCCTAGTAGTGATAATCCAAGGTCAAATGTTGGAAGTTTAAAGTACAAACCAGAAAGTAATTCTGTTTCAGGGTTTTATACTTTCATTTTGCTACCATCCTAACTTGGGGAGGGGGAGAATCTGTGTGACTATCTGTCTTTGTAGATTCTCATATGTTAATTGTTAAACCTCAGAGCTCTTCCATGATGCTAGAGAGGCCTTCAGATTAATTATATAGATTCTTGGCTATTATTTTTATATTGTATGCAAAATCAGCTTGTTTGATAATGTGAAAGCACTTTGAGCTTAGCCTGTACTTAAGACCTAGTTGGACTTACATGCTGTATCTGTAACTAGAATTTCATATGCTAGGGATTCTTTTAAGAGAGCATACTGCTCAGAAATTATAATATGAAGGTGAATATTCTCTTAGCTTAATTAATATAAGCTATTTAGAGTGGCAAACTAGGACGTGGAAGAATCAAACTCTGCTTTGGTGAAGAAAGTATTTGAGGCTGGGTTTCTTACTTGCTTCTTCGAAATCCAGGGAATGCTACATGGCCTCAAAACTCCAGGGGAGAGAAATGCTAAGTTTCAGTTTATAGAGTCAAGCCCCTAAATTTGTCTGAGGAGCAGGTCTTATGCCACTTCTTTTGCTTATGAGCACAATTCACCTGAGCTGTCTTAAGCTTTTTTTTGTGGACCATGCCATTTTCTTTGAATTCCACCTGTAGTTGTCTGCTGGCACCTGACCCATAGTTGGCATTTCCAGTAGATGCCAAGGTTAATGGCAAAAATAGCAAAGACAACGTTTGCAGTGCCAAGTCTAACCCTTTTGTGAATCTAGCTCATGTGGGGTTTTGCCTAGAATTCATAAGTACAATAGAAATCTTGAATGGGCTTCATAGATTCTTTGACTACTTTTCCCCGGTTCTACTACAGACTCTCTCTGTTCTAAAAAATTTCACAGTCTAACAGACTTTACTTCTAGCAACAGTTTTCAGGGAATCAATCTACATTTTCACTTCTTCTTAAAGTGAAATAATGCATCACCATACTTAGAGTTCTGTACCCTCATTCCAGCCTCATGACTCTAGTGTTTTCCTACCATAAAGAATAATGCCTTAGTGTTGACACACTTCAATCCACAAGATGTCAGCTGTTAGGATTTTCTGCAAAGTGAGATCATGCTCTTTCAGGCCTGTTTGTGAGTCAGCTGAAAGGACTCTGCAGTGCTGGTGGGGAGGGACTTATTTTCATTCTGCGACAAAGTTGTTTTCTTCTTAATTAAGACAGTGGAAAATTTTACTTTGTCTTCGTTGTTGCAAAGTAGAGGATAGGAAAAGAGAAACTTGATTAGAACCTCCTATGTGCAGTGTTTTGGCCCTGACTAGTCTGCCAAGTAAGAAGCAAAGGGTAATTTTTTTCTTTTAAATGTGTCTTAATTTCCTTCATGTTCCTGTAAAATAGTGGAAGCTGAAGTAAAAAAGATGAGTCACAAATAAATAATGGAATTTTATCATTGTCCATAAAGGACAGTATATTGATTGATTATTTTTGGTTTGTATAAAGGCACTTGACTGAAACTTCAGACACAACAGCAATCATTATAAAGTACAGAGACTTTAATAGCTCAACATCTGAAAAAGTACTCCAACAAAAAGTTCCGTAGTGCCTCGGTCTGCCTCCATAGCCTCCTTGAGAGAAGCCAAGAAAAACAGCAAGGTTTTGTGGCATGGCTTGAAGGTCAATAAATCTTGGCTCTGCTAAATCAAGGAGGAAAATAAAAAATCTGGAACCAAGAACCCCTCACATGAAGTGTCTTGTGGCCGAGCTTTCTCCCAGGTAGTTCAGGGCTCTCTTGGTCAAGACAATACCACTGGATGGGTCTCTAGGAAGAGGTGTATCTAAATTATTTAGGGATTCAAAGCTCACAGTCAGTACTGTGATATCTGAATACCAGTGCCACTAAATGGAAGGTGGCCATGAAAGGCAGGCAGGAGGCATGACTGTGGCTGAGCAGAGAGGCAGAGTGACCACAGGCGCAGTGTCGCAGTGGGCCCTGGCAGCACCGCTCCTTAGTGCAGAGCTGCCCCACGAGTTAATGCTGGCTGTGATCAGCACGGTGGATTGGAAACACAGTGCTTTTGGTCAGCAAAGCTGTGGCTCCCCAAGGCTTTCTGAGCAGTGAGACAGGCACTGCTGTTCAGGAGGCCTCTCCGGCTGCATAACAGAGTGAATAAGAGCTGGATAAAGATAAACTGTGTTGGGTCGGCTATGTGCTCCCTGCATCGCTCACATGCACAGCCCAAATCATCTTTCTTAGACAGGATTCCCCTTTACACTGCATGTAAAAATGGAGACGGCAGAAAGCTGTGTAGGACAGGGCAAAATGTGAGTTCTCGGGGTAGGAGAGGGCTCATCATTTTCTAGTGATTTACTGGTGCTGTTGGAGCAGTGGTAGGCAAAATTCCTTGAGCAGTTCTATCTGCTTTCTGAGAGGTTTTAAGATCTGTCCACTTCCGAGCTCCAGGCTGGTAGCAAGGTCTGTTCTGCTATGTTTACAACAAATTCTTTTTTACACACGTGGTATTTTCTCCCAAACCAACACATCAACTCAGATGGGATCAGTTTTTTGTGAGACCTGTTGGGGAAGAGTGCACATTTAGAACAGCTGCAAATGAACTAAATGCTAGCTGGAAATGGTCAGGCAACAGTCCAAGCTAACATTAGAACAACAGAGAGGGTGAAGCAAAGTGCTTATTTTTTTGCTGAATCAATAACTCTGTCCAGGTTAACTTCAAGGTGTTGCTTACTTCATTGCTGTGCATCACATAATTAATTTTTTCTGCATTTGGAGATCCAATTTGTGCAGCAAGCTTCCCACTGAGGCTTCGCCTAGGCTTTAGTTTAATTTAGCTAGTGGGTTGGTGTTTCTTCTGTGTGTTTGCTTCTCCTCCCTGTGCTTCTAAATCTGACTCCTCATCGGGAAAACAAGGAAGCATTGCGGTTAAAAGCCTAATGGAGAAGCTGGCTCTGGAAAGCAGTATTCTCACCCCCGGAGAAATCTTGGAAATGGTGCAAGTCTATGGTAACTAATGCAGCCTTTGCCATGATAAATTTACTCCTTCATTTGCAAGCAAAATTGATGCACATTGCTAGGTCTTGATGACCTCTGCTTTTTTTTTTTTTTTTTCTCTGTCAGTTTCCACCTGTTTGCATAACATTGTGAGAGTTTGGAAAGAACTTAGGGCATTTCAGGACTAAAGGAATCAAGCAGTCACATCTCCAGCTTTTCTATTTGACACGAACAAACAAGAAAAAGAAATCTATTATACACTGCTCTGTATGGGAATGATTTGTACTACTCAGCAGTCTTTCTTTATAACTCTTTCTTTAAAAAAGGTAAGTAACTCCTGCTCCAGTCAGTCACAAATTTCCAGCATAAAGGCTGGATTGAAAAGCCAAGGCACTGGAAAATAAGGCACATAGATGTGGCCAATACATTTAGCTGGAAAAACTTTGCTAGCTATCATGCCCCTTGCTGTTATATATGATTATTAGTTGCAAAATAGCATAGCTTGAATGTTATTACTGAACATTAAAGAACATTTCACTTCTAATTATGGAATAAGGAGAAGAGCTTGCACTTACCTACCAAACATTTTCTTTGCGCACATAAGAGTTTTCATTTTTAAAATCTTTTTCATTTAAAAGCCCCTGCAAAAAGGCTACTTTCTTTTGCAGCTTCCTAGTACCTTGAAGGTACCAGTGAGGAAAGAAAAAACCTGCACACCTTAAAGAGTATATTTAATTAAAATGCATTATACTATTTTGAGTAATTTTTGAGTATTTTGAAATTGAGCAAAGGGTCAGAATATTTTTCAGCTTAATTAGAGACTTGGTGATTGAGGACCTGAAAAGAACATTTTTTAAGATCATTTAGGACACTCCTGAAAGAGTATGGGGAAGAAGTTCCTCAGGTCAGTGGATCTACCTTCTTTCTGTCGTAAGCAATTGCAGCAAAAATAAATTCCACCAGTCTCACATGAAAGCTGATCTTGATTTTACCCCCACTACTTCTATTGCAAGAGTTTTTCAAGTCTTATTCTACTTTTTTAACAGCAAGAGAGCAATTAATGGCAGTTCTGCAAATTGAATTACTTCAATCTTTGGCACAGAGAATATTGCATAAGGACTGTGAGCTATTAATGATAATATTAGCCTGTTACCTAAGACATCTTTACTAGTAGATCTTCAAGTTCTTTAAAAATGAAGCAACTGTCAGAGTCTCCATTTTCATATGGGGAATTAAAGCTTTGCGGGGTGAGATGATGTACTCAAGGTCATCTCAGTTAACTAATAGCATAGCTGGGATTAGAAGCAAATCCATACAGTTCCAGGCCACTCTGTTATCCAGCAGATCACACTGACTTCCCCTAGGGTTAGAAAGGATCCCTTGGTTGGTGATAAAACGGTGTTAACTATTGAGGCTAGGATTTTTGAAAGAACCTTGGGGCTTAAAATACATGTCTCCCACACACAGCAGTGCAGGGGTGTCATGAGCTGACCCTGAAAATCGTGAAATATCCTATTGTGTTTAATTTTTCTTGAAAAGATGCAAGCTGTAAAAGCTCTGTCTAGCAGTCCCATTTTTATTAAATGTATATGCATAGGAGATGCTGCTCTGCCCTGTTTTTGAGGCCATTCAATTAAGCTTATAATTAGAGATTTGCTGCTGCAGCAGAGAAACAGATAGTTACAATACTGCTTCAGCTGAGCTCCATTGAACTCAGAGCAACACAGAAACAGCCAGAGATGATTCCTTCTGGAAACTGTTTGCTGCCTGAACAGAGTAGTCCAAAGGTGGCAGTGAGGCACAGAAAAACGATATGACTTGTGTCGTCGGTAATGGACTTGGAACAGACCCGAGAGCAGTTTCTGCTCCATGATTCGGCTGCAAGCCTTCCTTAAGGAAGATCTTTCTAAGTGCTTTTCCACTTGCAGTTTCAGTGGCATGTAAGGCTAGATATTTAAAACCTCTTTTTTTTTGCTCATGGTCTGTAGATAAAAACAATCCCAGGCTTAACTTTGCTCCTGGAAGTCCATGTGGGTATGGATTGGGGCATTCAGGTATCAAGGTGCTTATTTAAAACTTCGGGTTGGATGCCAAAACTGTTCTAGCAGCAACTGCACACCAGAGGCAGAGCTCTTGTCCATTGCTGAGCAGCTTGTTGTTGGATGGTGCAGTCCTCCCAAGTGAGAGGAGTGGGCAGGACGGGATGGCAAACACAAGAGGAAGCTGGAAGCTGCCTGGTTGCTGCTGTGGGGTGTCTGGGGCTTGCTCAGCGTCTGAGCTGGCTGGGCCCTCCAGCTACAGCCACACATGAACCAGTCCCTCTCTGCCTGCATGAGGTTAGTTAGGTCCTGCTGTGGCAATCCTGATTACCTGGGACAGGAAGCAGTCAGAAAAAAGGAGCTCCTCAATTCTTAAAAGCCAAATGTCTTCCCAAGAGCTCCTCTCTAGAGTTCAGTACTGTCCTCCTTTGCCCTGTGGTAATGTCCAAAATTTTTCTGGAAGAGCAGATTGCAGGATGGACAACACAGTCAATGTAATGACTTAATCTCGTGTTCTTGTCTGGGTTTTGTCTGATGCATTTGATTGCTTGGGGTATTTTTGCTCAGTTTTTCATATTTTTTAGCTGAAATACTTACCACTGGTAGAGTTAAAAAGCCAAATTTGATGGTAACTGTGCTACATAGTTTGAAACTAGCAAGGAGCCATGGTTTCTAAGTAGCACAGTTTCACTGCCCTCAGTATTGTGGCTTTCAAAAGACAAGTAATATGCCATTTATTCACAGTGTTTTGATCTGTTATGTGTCATAGTAATAGCCATCAAACTGCAGATAAGTCATCTACTTCTAATACCAGGCTGAGCATAGAAACAAAGATGTGCTTGTACACACCCGCCCCCATGCATACACATGTATTCCTTATAACTTCAAAGCCACAAAATTTTCCTGTTTAAAAAAACCCCCAACAACAACAATAATAATAATAATAATAAAAAATTTGTCTTTGAAACATTTTTCATAAGCAGATATACCAGCTCCAAGCTTGCTTCTTTCCTAAGGTAATGTCAGAGCACATAAAGAAAGATATCGTAATATTACTATTGTTCATCACCACAGTTTTAAAAGAGACATCGTATTGAGAAAAAAAAAATGTTCTAGATGAGTTTTCACATCCTTAGAAGGTGAATATCATTAATAGACAATTAAATACTTTTTGATTTAAATCTAAACCTTATTTTTCAAGTGGTTGCATCCAAACATTCCCTTTCAACTTCTTTTGATGTCACGTTTCAAAATTGTGAGACAGGACTGAAATATTCCACCACCTACTCATTTGTAATAAAAATACTGCCCTACATATGGTTCTGTAATCATAATTCTAGTCTGTCTTCAATTTTTAATTGCCCTTTAGGTTACCAAATCTCAATAGTTTATGTAATTCAATGTATAACATTCAGTAAATTATAAGACATGGTTACAACTAAGGAGAAACTTACCTTGAATTACAATAAAGCCATTTTTCTATTCAAAAACTACCCATGACCAGACAGTGATTGGCTGAAATATGGTGATTATTTTAGGGACCTCTAACACTATGTGTATAGTGCTTTGAAGTCTGATGTCCATTATCATCTTTACCAGCAGCATTCATCCAGTTATGCAGAAAGCTAAAAGGAAAGGACAACTAAAGGGACTGGAGCCAAATATCTTCAAAGAGAAAGTAATATTTTTGTTTTTTCAATATTCAACTAGCTGTATGTTTTAGTGATACATTCATCAATAATCTAGTGAGTGACAGAAATATTATAATTAATGTGCAGTTTCCAAAATTAAAAATAAATTTGGCTTATCTCTGTGACAGCGAATAACTCCTAATGTCATTTTCCAAGAAATATATGAAAGAAGAATTTATAGTAGAAAGTCCACCCTGTTTTATAAGGAAAACAGATGTTCATTAATAAACAGACTGACCACAGAGCACTGGAACTACCATCTGGATGGGATGTTGTACAGGGTTCCCCCCCCTCTCCTTTAAAATTTAGTCAGTGAAGTTCTGGTAGGGATCAGGTGATTTAAATTTTTTTTTATAGCATGTTTGGAAATATGTTAATCTTCTGTTCTTTCTTTCACATAATTTCTTCCTTCATGCCTTTAAATAAGTTAATAAAAGGAGCAAGCCATAAAGCATTCCAGAAATTTCCGGAAATTGGAAAAAAAAAAAAAAAAGAAAAAGGAGTTAGCTGTAGGAGAATCTCTTATTTGTCCTTGCAAATCTGCAGGTGGTGTATAAAGTCTTCTCCATGTGTGTGCCCCAGCCATTATACGTGGAGAATTCTCTGTGTGTGCTCATGCTCTTTGTTGGCTGGATTGCAGCAGCACCTAAAAATATCAGGCAAAATCAGCCTCCTTCTGTGCTCTGTTCTGCACCTGTGTGCAGGGAAAGCATGTCCTCACCCCTGAAGAATTTGCACCTGAGTTTGCACTCCTGCAGGCAGTGATGTTCATGGCTTAGTATTAAACTGTGATAACGGTGACATGGAAGCACCTTTTAGGTGGATGACATGTTAATTGTCACCATGTGGGACCTATGTGGACATGATGAGATGTAGTGTCATCCTTATTTTAAGTAAGGAAAAATGAGGCTCCAGACAAAGCCAAGAATTAAAAAACAGATATCCTTATGTCTGTATGAGAACCTTGGTGCATGATGATGTTTTTCTTTTTTACCTCAGTGTATAGTTGAAGACTTTCCAAAGTCCCTACCTGTCCTTGCCCATTTGTAAAATGGTATGGAAAGGCTTAGCTAACTGCTGGGATGCTGAGAGGCTTTGCCCTGCTGTGGGAATCTCTCAGATACTGGGGTAAGAGACCAGGATATTTTATCACACAACAACGTTTCCACGATGTTTCTTGCAGCTGGTGCAAGGGAGTAACACTACATATGTCAGATCAAGCAAGGTGCTTCAGTTGTCAGATAATTACGAGCTCTTACTAAGTAATTAATGTTCGTGGACTTCCCTTAATATTTGTGTACCTTCTCCAGTCAGTTTTACTACATTCTACAGAGACTCCTAAATACTTTCTTAGCAACCAAAACAAGAAATGACTTGATATTAAACGTGTTACCTATTCTGTAGTCACTATTGGCTGACAACTGTACACACTGCTTATTAATTTCCTGCAATGTACTGTTTATTGATATTGCCTTTATTGTGGTACCTCACCTCAGCCATGAAGGGAGGACACGCACCTTCATCTCGAGCTAATGGCATTGCTGCCAATGCTGCAGGGAGGCTGAAGAGCAATGTGACTAATAAAACACAACCAATAAAAATATGAAAGAAAAAATGTCCCTACTAGAAAGAAATGCATATTCCAAGTGCTTGCACAGCGCCTGGGGCTGTTAATCATCACTCCATGGGCACCCCTAAACAACTCTAAACAACAGTTAGAAAAGGATCAGATGGCTGTTTAGGGGACTCGGCAGAGTGGTATTTGTTTGACTGGCAGGTGGCCATGCTTGTAAGGTGTGCTGTGAATAACAACAGTGGCTTAAACATGAAGGATTTTACTCATATGCTGTCTTTAGGACTCTTTTCCACTTTGTGTGAGGAGATAAAGGAGGTGCTGGACTTAAAGGGCACCGGCTCATTGCAGAGAGTGGTGGGGCTGGCTGAGCAGACCTCTGTAAAGGGCAAGCTGGAAGCAGCAGTTTCAAGCAGTTTACCTGGACTGGCTTCTCCTGGGAGAGAAAAAAAATCTCTTTGTACCACTGATTAATAGCTCTTTCCTCCCTGTTTCTGGCCTGCATTTGTCATGAAGGAAGCTTGTGAACATCCTTTCCTCCTCTCCAAGTGCATATGTAAACTCTCCTCTCATCTCCAATTCATTAATCATGAGCACTTTTGTTATGTGGGTTTCTCCTCATCTCCTTTCCCTTCTGAATGCATCCCCCTGCCATTCTTTTCCCTTGACTGCTCCTGCCAAGGGGCCATGCTGCCCACGGTGGTGGCCCAGGAGCTGCTGTGTGCAAGGTGCCCTGTGGGTGCCCAGGGCAGCTCACCTCCTGGATGCTCCACATGTCATGGAAGCAGAGGTCTGCTGTCGAGCTGGCTTTCCAGCCTGGCTCTATGACACTCTGATGCTGTGGGCCTGACTTGGCCTGTATCTATCATTTTGCAGGAAGTAAAAAATTACATGTAATCATCATCAGTCATTCATTATCAGCCCCTCTCAGCCTGCTGCTGGGCAAAGCTTTCTGCTCTGTTTGTTTCCCTTGTGCTGATTGCTGCAGTTAGTTATTTATATATTTATTTTTGCCAGAACTTTGCCACCCTTGGAAAGCAAAGTTGGCCGGTGATAACAGAGCATGGATTGCCAAGACCCGGTTCCCCTTGCCTCTCATAAAAAAAGAGGTTTGCTGCTAGTGATCCACATTTACTGAGTTACTTGGACAGGAAACTGGAATTTGCTGAGTTTTAGCAAGAGGCATGAAGGCACACTGGTACAGGCTTCAGTAGCTGAGCACATACCCGAAAGTCCTGGTGGGATCCCACACCCTGATCTAAAGTCCTTGCCAAGAGCTCTGCCATCACCCATGCCAGCCTGAGCCTATCTCTGTTGTAGGCATGCCTTCAGTGGCAGTGGGGAAATAAAGCTTGTTTGACTTTACCTAAGATCAAACGAACTGCAAGAAGAGAGAGTTTCAAATGCTTCTGAGGGAGAACTGAATTTTTAAAAAGATCAGTGATTCCAATTCACATAAGCATCCAGGGGCTTGGAGACTCAGCCAAACTTTTTTGAATTAAAAATACTGAGGGATTAGGCTTTCCTGAGACTTTTTCCTAATGCTTCCTGCTTTGAGGAGATTTTTTGGCAGATATTTCTCTCTGTTGCTTCACAGGTCCAAAAACACTGAGAGCTCTCATATAGGAAGACAAAGTATTTTTTAAATACTGTGTTTACTAGGTCTGTTCCAAGTGGGAATAAATAATGTA
Organism: Aphelocoma coerulescens; assembly: GCF_041296385.1. Classification (NCBI taxonomy): domain Eukaryota; kingdom Metazoa; phylum Chordata; class Aves; order Passeriformes; family Corvidae; genus Aphelocoma; species Aphelocoma coerulescens. Next base: position 107,018,959 of record NC_091015.1, read on the forward strand.
GTGTATACAGTGACAACAGGAAAGATCATTTTTGCATTAGGATTCTCAGTGTTGCTAGTGAAGCCAAGGCTCTAGACCTTGGCCCTTAGAAACCTTTCCATACCCGTGGCTGTCTGATGAAACCTCACTGACCTCCCCAGAACTGCGGCAGCTTTGTTGCCAGAACTTGGAGGTAGTAAAGTTTCCCAGTCACACGTGTTTCTGCACACACACTCTTTGCTCTGAAGTACCTAAGTTTTTCCTGATGAGCATTTGTAAAACTACCTGGTACATGTTCATAAAGCTATCTGGCTGCAGCAGAAGTCTCAATAAAGTTTCTTTTTTCATTAAATTGCCTTGAGAGTGACAGAGAAGACATAGCCCTGACCTGCTCTATGAGACCTAGTAGTTTTGAGTTTGTGTGCATGTGTCTTTGAGATTAAAGTGCTGGGAGCATGCACACAGCTGGGAGGTGGGAAATGGGGCTGTACTTGCAGGCAAGAAGAGTTTACTCTTCGTCTTACCCTCTGCAGAGAGCTGGTCAGGAGGATTTGCTGCTTTCTGATCAGGCAGCCCCATCTCCACCTACACTGTCGTTTTCCCCTCCACGTAGCACCAGGAAGCATAAGTCCTTGCAATCCCACATGACAGATATAATGTGATCCTTGTGAAGTGTGTGACACAGGGAGTCATGGAAGTAATGGATTTAATGTAACAGACTACACACCTCCAAGCTGCAATGTCTAAAGGGAAAGATTAGCTGTTTTGACACCTCGGCTCAGGAGAGGAGCATCTACCTATCTGTATAGTCAGAGCTTTCTTTATGGGATGCTAGGAGGGGAAGGAGCCCCTGGGCAGTTCAGCTGAACTTTTTGCATGGCTCAGGATCCCGAAAAATATATAGCATTATCATGTATCTTCCTATTTGTGCCTAACGTGCATGTACTTCATAGAAAGAGATGTCTTTAATGGTGGGATTTTCAAAATTGTCTGCATTCTTATGCTTCTAAATCTCTTTGAAAATAGTTTGTCTCTGGTTATGCTTCTTTCCTCAACTTTGCATAACTAATTGTTGCCATTTAGTAGTTTCTTAGACTAACCTGAATGTTACCCATTTGAGGCGTATTGATAACACTTATGGGGACCCAACAGCAGGAGAAAGATCAACACTTAAGACAATGAAGCTTAAGCCTAGCTTCCCTCTTTGTCACACAGATAAAACCAGTAACATTAATGATAACAGCAGAAGAAACACATATTCATCTCTGCAATGTGGAATAATGATGGAAATTGGGTTGGGTAATTTCTCACATGCCAAAAATTTGTCAAAAGTGAGATAGACCCCTCCATTTTTGTTTCATAGGTGAAATTTGAATGGAAAATGGGCAGCAAATACCTTATTCTCTCTATCCCCTGAAAAATTGTTTTTATCAAAGCAAAATAGAACCTTTTGACCACTGTAACTATCCTCACAAAAGTATTCCTTTTCAAATGAAGATAAATTTACCATTTTTATATTACAGTTTGCTTTTAGTGAAAATATGTAAATATACTCTGGTATTGGTACAACTGTTCTTTCCTGGTTTATTCTGGAAAGGAACTTCCTGTGTTATGAAATTAGTCCAGTGAAAATAGAGGTTATTCCATTTTGCCATACCTGCTGAATTTACCTGAAGGTGTGCATTCAAATCTGGGATTTGTACTTTCTGTTAAATATTCTAGTGTAAACACAAGCCTTACAGTCTTAGTAGTTTGACTGATTGCTTGTTTTACATGGTATGGTTTTTATTTGATTTAGCATTCAGTACTACAGGAGAAAATAAAAGTGAAATAATCCAGAAGCCTATAATAAGGGATACTTTGAGAAAGAATAGTCTACAAATTGTTTACTTTCTATGAGCTTTCACTCTTTGGATTCACTCACAAATTTCCAGCAAGTAAATCGTCTGCATGTGTATCTGTGGGCACGTGTGCTGGGGATATATGGTGAAATGTATCTGGCTATAGATTTTTGTTACAAACAATAAAGTCAGCCCATTGTTCCTAAGTTGCAAATGTAAATCCATTTATGGCTTTGTAATTTTGCAATTTTGCACGCTATTAACGTGAGATCAGTTTGCAGTTTTGCAGCTCACATGACCTTAAACCTCGAAGCAAAACCCAGAGATTTATGAACCCAGGTGAATCAAATCTTCAAGAAAAGCTCTCACAGAACAGAGATTTGCACAATTCTTATCTTCTGCCAAATTATTCAAGCAGAGAGCAGAGAAAATCTTTTATATAATATTTGGGGAGTGAGGAAAAAGGGAATAGGAGTGTAAGCACCACACTTGGTAAAATGTCTCCTCACCTTCTGTAAGAATTTTGACTGATAGATTCCTCTGCAGTCTCCTCCATTAAGCTAATTTAGAGTCACCTGCATGTTGCAAGTATAACTTGCTAAGCTTTTCAAATTACTCCCTTAAGAAAGAGGTGCTCTATATGTGGTTTATTAAACCCACTTCTTCAGTATGTCTCAGTGCCAGATGCATTCCTGAAAAATAAATCTGAGCACATATTGGATAGTGGGGAATTCGGTGGTTTGAAAGTACCAGTATTGGTTTCTTTCTTTGTCTTTTTCCCTCCCCCACCCCCTAAAGTAGTTAGTCTTTATAGATTATAAAGCCAGAAGGGACCACTACAGTCATCAAATCTGACCTCCTGTTTAACACAGGCCATAGGCTGCACTGAATTAATTCCTGTCTGAACTAGAGCATATCTTTTCGAAAGTCAACTTCTCACTTCCCAGCATATGAAAAGGTCTCCCATGACACCTATAGACCTTTCATAATGGACAGATTCTTCCCATGATACGTACAAATTGAGTTTTTCCTGGGAGGTACTGCCCCACTCTGAGCTGATAAAGGAAGACCCAGGAACCATAGGTATGCTGTGATTACTTCTTTTGCACTCTGTGATGTTCCAGGAGCTTGTGCATCTTCTGCTTTATGAGATATACTTGGCCTAGGGGAGCTAAGTGGAAGGATGAGGGAGAAGAGGAGGTGCATAATGGTATGGCCTCCAGCACTGTTATTTATGACAGTATCCTTCCAGCAATCTGTTCCTGCATAGGGTGAAGGCATGGTTTCAATTCTGCCCTTGAAACATGGATTAAGCAATGTTGCTAATACATATTTGTCCCTGCGGCTGTCAAACATTTCACTGATACTAGACTCTGTAGACAGCTTAATAGCTAGGTCTTCTGTCAATGTTACTGCAGCAGTGTCTCCTTTGCTTTAAGATGCTGTTCAGATTTATTCAAGCAATAGGTGTAGCATGGTGCTTGGTAAATAGCTGCACCTGACTGTGTACTTGTATCATCACTGCTTGCTGACATCCCAAGTGACCAGATGAAATGGATGGACTAGGGAAACCAAGTGCTGAGAAGAATCCAGTGAGTGAAAGTTGGAAAGATCATCTGTCTCATCCCTATTTTATGCCTCCTAACAGAGTTACATGCACAATGCATTATTATTCTAGAAGTCTCTGAACAATAACTACCATCCACAGTAGCTGAAAATGTGTGTAGCCAGCAATATTGGACAAATGGTTTTGTTATTGTTAGCATGATGCTATCTTTACTTGTGTTGATGTGATCTAGGTGTTACTGGTTTTCATGTAACAGTACTTTACATATGACCTGATTTAATTATCTAGATGCTAGAGATTGAAATCTTCCATGAAAAATAAGAACCAAAAGAGTTATGGTATGTGTTTACACATGATGACAGTATTTTGCTACCTATTCAAAAGCAAAGTATAACTGAAGGACGCCATTTTTCCAGTCTTTAAAATTAGAGTTCACCTTTATAATGGAATGTGATGAGTATTTGGCTTCTCAATGCTATTGCCACTAACTGATGGAGGAACACTGACTGGTGCTATCTCTACTTCATACTTACTTCACTTCTGAGCTTTGACTTTTCAGACTAACAAGTTTTTTGTGATAGTTTTCTGCTGGAGCAGAATTTTTCTCTGTCATTGGTGATTGAAAAGCTATGATGTATACCTCCAAATCTCACCCCATCAGATAAAAATATTTTCATGGGTTATTTTTACTCCTCAGCACATTATTTCCTCTCTCTAACATTTGCAGGTAACTAAGTGACCCTGATTGGCCACTTAGTGGTGGTATCACACGTTAAAAGGTCTGAGTCTGGGGCACAGAGTCTGGGTTAGAGGTCTGCATTGTGAATAAGGGCACTCCCTACCTTGGGAAGCTCTGGGCCACTGCTGTGTTTGAAGCAGCAAACAACGTGGCCAGCTGTTGAAGCTTTGGCAAGATGTGAGCACACACAATCTCATAAACCCCCACTCATCTGAAATGAAGCAAATGCCTGATCTTTGGACTTCCTGTCACTTGCCTCAAGTTTATTTCTTCTTCCAATATTGATTACAGGGCTGGAAGAAAAGTACTTCTGGACCTTGTTTAGCACCATTTTCTGTGTGGAACTAGACATGTCAGAGTGTTTTAGAATTTAACTGCAATACCCACTACAGAAATTAGTTATTATGATAGTAATTTCTTTGAAGCCTCTTCAGCACTAATGGTCATGTGCACAATCACACCTTGGAAAATACTTACTCTGTGTGACTTTGCTGTAGCTTCAGACTTTCTTTGCAAGCCTCCAGGGACATGAAGACCTTAGATCTGACCTACATTTATTCTACCTAGTCCACTTATTCTGCTTTGCCAATAATACCTTTATGTCCTTTTCTTGCCTTTCTACCTACCTCTATGATCTATTGGTAACTGTTCAATCCTCTCTAAAATTTCTGTTTTGCCTTGAGATAAATGGAATGAAAAATGCACTGTGATTAAACTTACGTGTAGTATGGATAAATAACATTTTTATTTTCTCTCTCAATTCTAAGGCAACTATTTGGGGAGTGGGAGGGGATATTGCATGCTTGGTATTTCTGTATTTCTAGAAAATGGAGCCTGAAGTAGGGGACAGCATCTGCACACAGATCAAAGAATATTTTTAGATTACCTCATTTTTTTTCTTGAAAACTTTCGAAAACTCAGTGTTTATGTTCTTTCACAAACCTTCCTACTTTCCTACGTAGTTGCTGTGAACTGATGGTTGAAATAAATAATCTAGGAAAGGCATAAACTTGCTATATGTCAAGTAGTGAAAAATTCAACTTTTTATGATGTTGATGAAATTAAATACTTTTATTCACCATGGGAAACTTGGCAATTTTGTTCATATCAAACCTGAATTTCTTCTTGTTGTGGGCCATCCTTCTAAATAAAGAGAAGAATAAACTTACTTGCATCCCCTCACTGGGAACTGCTGTGCACTTTCTTGTACTGCTAACATCTAAGCCGACACTGGTTTTTAACAATGAGTAGTCTATCCTTACTGACCTTCATATCTTTGCCAGTCCCCTTGGGCACGGGTCCTGGTTTATTCCCTAGTCAACCTCCCATTTTCTCATCTGCTTGGGGTTGGTAGAATTAGTTCAATGCTCAAAGAAGGAAAGCAAGCCTTATGATCAGCTTGACCAATCCGAAAGGCTGACTGCTGAATTACAAGTAGCAAGTACTACTCACAGTGAGCAGTTTATGACCAATTTGCAAACTGAAATTGGTTTGCCCAAAACGTTTATTGGACAGCTTCAAAGAGAAAATGCACTTGTAAAAACTGCAGTTTGTTCATGAACTGCATTCATGAGTAAGATAAATTATGCGGTACAAACTCTGCCTGCTGTTAACTTCACCAAGGGAGACATAAGAAGCTGCTGATGCCACTGGGGAGAGCTGAGGACCCATCATCCCTACCGTACAAGAATATTGTTTAAATGAAAGAACTCATGTGAAATGAAGCAAATGATGGAATAAACATTGCAGATGCAATTGAAGATGCATGCCAACTTATATGAATTAGAAATGAATGTTAATGTTCCTTAGATCAAGAAATTACCAGCTTGTACCCAACATCCTTTAAGTTCTTAATTCTAAAAATACAATCTTTACGTTGTCAAAAACTGAGACTGCAGCTGTACTATATCATCCAAAATACCTAACCCTTCTTTCTTCTCTTAGTTCTTCCTCCTTCCCACGGCTGACCCCCATAAATACCTAAGGGGGAAGGAAGCACGGTCCAATTGATGTGACATCTTTGTGACAGTCATAGTTTGTAGCTCTTTCATTTATGCAAATCCAGTCAGGTATTCTGACTTATCAGCTGTATGTAACGTGAACACTTTTTAGCTCAAATGACTACCTTACTTTGCTCTGATCATTGTCCTGTCGTTGCTAGGGTCTGTGGTGGAGGTGTAGCATGAGCTGCTCTTTCAGGTGCCCTGGATGAGGAGGATAAATGCTGAATGGCAAATTATTTAGCTGAAGGGGTTTTTAGTGTTAAGTTACTATGTAGTCTTTTAGGTTGAATGTCATAATTACGAAATAAGTTGAGAAGGAACTTTTGATCAGTTTCTTTAGAAACATTTATTACGTTCTTTCTGAGCTGCAACTCTCAGTAAAGTCAAATGCATTTCCTTTCTGCCTCTGAGGACAACATTTTGTCCACAGATTGTAACTTAAACTTACTTTTATCTGAAGTACTATGTTTCAAAGGCTGGTAAGAGATTTATTGTGATGTATTAAACCATCTGTTTCCAAGGACCGTGCTTCGCATTCCAGCATTAGCCAATGCTTGTGGTGCTGTGTTTTTGATTCTCAAAGCTCCTTTGCTATTTTAACTTATTTGTAGGTAACAGAGTGTTTTCACTGACTGGTAAAGCAGATGTCCTTGAGCAGTCAAATCTTGAACAAGTCTACATGGGAGGTCATCTGCAGGGGTACTTGCAATTTTTTCCTACTGATTTTTTCCTTTCCTGGACAGACTCCTAATAAACTTTGGAACCAATAAAAAATTAAATGCAAAGTAGCAGCTTTTCCAAAATGCAGCAATGAATGAAGAAAATACTTTTACAGAGGGATGTACAAGATATTAACTTCCTTTTAGATAGCTAGCTATAAGGTGGAATATATTATAGTCTATTTCAATGAAACATATGGGAAAAAATGGTACAGGTCTGTGGGTGATCAAAGTTCAAGTGGTGTGAAGCCTTCTTTCATCTGCAAAGAAAACAGCAGTGTTCAGGGAGGCTTTCTTTCTCTGTAAGCATTGCACTCAAACTCAGAGAACTTTTGGAGGTTGTTCAGTGCTGGGACTCTTGTTATGATTGGAAGAAAATAAAATTTGGAGAGATAATAGTTTATTTGCCAAAAAAGGCAGGCTTGGCTCTACCAAACCTATTCACAAAATTTGGGAAAAGTGAATATAAGAGACACAGGTGAAATAACAGACACAATTTTGCTGCCTGGGAAACACTTTCTTTTTGCTTTTTTTGTTATTTTTTTATATTGTCCAGTCCAACATGGTGTTTCATGCACAATAGTGACTTGGGAGCAGATAACCATATATTGACTGCAAGGTTGGTAAATTAAGTGTAGCAAAAGAATAAGAAAGGGCCATCATTACCTCCAAACAACCTTCCAAAATCCTGCTATATTAAAGTAGCTTGAATTGCATGAATTGCATGGCATTCAGTTCCTTTTCCTAATCAGTGTTTTTGTCTTTCAGTGCCCTGGAAATCCCAAATTTCAAGAAACTCTTTGTTCCCTTGATGTAAATAAAGCAATTGTTCTTCAAGGCCAGTTTTTTGCTTTGTGAGAGGATAGATTATATCACATTCAAAGGGAAACTCTGAGAGGTTTCTCTTTCTCCTGTCTTTGTTTTCATAGGGAGGAAACACTAGCCAGGGCTGTCCCAGGAATGAGTAAGAGATCCTAGGAGCATCTCCAAGGATTCACATGGTATTTCCTGGCAAATATATTGCCTATGTGGCTGAACTGTGCTGCTCTGCTTGTGCTGCTTAGGAATTGCTGTCCTCTGATACAGTTTTTGAACTCAAAAATTCGGGAAGCCTACAAAAATAATATGTTTTGGGTATTACCATGGCTACCAACTAAAGATAGTAGAGAAAATAGCTTGTTTGCCTTAATCTCTAGTTGCATGCAAAACAAATATTATACAGGCAATTACTGTAGAATTCTCAGAAAGTGGACTTCAAGCACACAATCTAAGAAAACTCAGAACTACTCATAAGCAAATATTAACAGCACCTTCAGCTCTTTGATTTTATTTTTTTCATTCTGAATTGGGAGTTGCTTCGCTAATCTTGCTAGAAACGTGGAAGTATTATTAAAGTGTCTGTCTACGTTCTTAGTAAAACCAGGCATAACTTTTTTCATTAATGCAAGTTTTCTACCTTCAGTAATACTGCAGACAGCAGTGAATCAAGGTTATGTTACACGAGTCCTAAGGTGGGTTTTGCAGAGCAAAATATTTCATTTACAAGCTCTGGTTTAGAATGTAGCATTTCTGAGTGATGGAAACCTGTACTGTACAGCCTTGGTATAATATCTGGTACACTGTACTTTGGGGAATGAACCAGAAGCCCTGAGTGCTGACACAACCACTGAGCAGATTACCTTATATTTACAGTATGTTGTCTCATTTTGAATAGAATTTATCCAGCAAGATATTCCAAAAAAAGGTGCTGATATCTTGCTTTCTGAAAGCTAGTTTTTGGAAGAGGTCTGTCAATTTAGCTTTCTTCTTCAGCTGGATTCCCAGTATGTGATTTTTGCTAGGTTACCTACCTAAATTCCTTTTTTCACTATCCTTCTCCCTTTTTTTTTTATAATGTATATAATTTCTTGTCTCTTGAATGGTTGTTATTCAAAACATATGCTATCGTAGTTCTGGAGAGAGATTATATAATAGCTATTTTGGTAATCCCTTTATACTACTTTGATAGGAATTCACAACTGTTGTGCACTTGCAAAAAATCCCTAGTTGCTCTACTGTCTTCTTTTTCCCCCCCCCTAAACACTAGATTTAGAAATGCTGCTTCTGTATGCCCTAGCCTTCCCAAAATACAGCATCCTCCACGAGAAATTCTCATGACTGGGGAACTTCCAGTTTGCAGATTGTAAATCTCACCTGTGGTTCAGGAGAGGGGGGAGACAAAGAAAGTTTTCAGAGTTGAAAATGTATAAAAATGAGATAAACTAAAGAGGGAAGACAGAACTACACTGAATACTATGGTGAGGTCCTGAAAACTCCCTGCTAAATGAAGCAATTCTCAAAACATTTACAGTTGATTTTAGGAACCAAGAATTTGTCAAGTGTTATGAAGCAGCAAGCAGCCAGCATTAGACAGAAGATATCCTTAGACAAAACTACTGATGCCAGCCAAAAATCTGTGCAGGAGTTATTCCTAATGTTATTTTTTTTCCTAGTGATTTGTGTGTAGACTTGCAAGTTTCTTTTTATACACGGGAGGAAATGAAGCTTTTGAATTTGTACCCAAAATGCTCCTTTGCTGGAGTATGTAAATGTTTTTCCAATTTGCAACTATACCAAAATCATTTGAGAAAATCTCTGTGCCATTGGCAATGCTACTGGATGAAAGGCTTTATGTACCTTGTGGAGATATTTTACCTATGCAGGACCTTTTCCAGAACGTGTCATGGTCTGCAATTGGATCCCTGGGAAATAACACCTACTTAGAGTTTTGTAGGGTAAACTACACATGTACCTGTTTGGCCGTTTATTGAACATTATAAGGGCTGCTTCAACTTGTTTTGTAGAAGGTTTTGGTGCTGAAGCTAGCAGACAAAGGAAAAACACCTTATGAAATAGACTTCCTGTGGCACACATTTAACCTGAATTTTAATGTTCTGCTGCCTACCTGAAGCAATGCAGGTGAAGGAAAGAAAATGTAAGAGATGCAAGGTTTAAATTTCTGTGCAGTGAACAATTTCAGTTCCCATCTTCTGCTCATATCAAAATATAGCTGATCAATAAAGGTATGTCACTTTGCAAAATCCCATCCTTTTACTACCATTTTCCCTCTTGCTGCTTTTACATTGAAAAACACAAGTTTGTAATGCATTAAAAAAAACCTGAACTGATTCATTTGGAAGAGATCCAAACAGTACATTTTTCTTCATTCATGGAACTTTTGTCTTCATTTTTCTCTGAAACAAAATTTTGGCAAAACCCCATGTAAGTTTTCAAAGCATCTTACTTACGACATTTCTGAATTTTCCTTTGAAAAATTATTCCATCATAAGTATTTCCAGTCAGTTGTACTGGCAATACTCTTCGTTTTTTTGAGTGCTTAGTCTCCATATTCATGTCCAGGAAAAAAAGTACACTTTAAAAAAAAAAAAAAATCATTAGTGTTAGTACTAATAATATTGACTATAATAGCATAAATTAACATAACATATTTAGGGGGGGTGTACAGAATTTGCTGTGGTAAAGATGTAGTAATATAAGTGTATTTTTTCTATTGTTAAGCTGAATAAAACAGAATAAAAGTCTCAAGTGACTCTCCTAAGAGCAATGCAGCCCACTTCAGGGTGGGATAGCCTTCTTCCACATTCTTGTGTTGTGTTCTCTACTGTGTCTGTGTTTCCATGATAGAAAATAATTCTGGTAGTCTTTGATAACAACAGTATGGAGTCATGGGCAAAGTGGAGAAAAATAGTTTTGAATCTGGTGATCTTAGGTGACATGCAAGACCTTGGGTAGATGCAACATATCTCATTAAAGTGATTTAATGTCCTAGTTAAAAAAGCCAATATAATTTGTGGACTGTGTGTTAGATATACCCAAATTGCAGAGGCGCAAGGTTATTTTTTAAGCAACCTAAGTGGAATTGTGAAATTGAAAAAAAAAGAGAAGTACTTGTAATTAGAACTAAAAGCCTTTATATTTTGCATCTATTTAGAAAATACTTACAAGAAGATTGTATTGGCATTTTGAAATAAGCAGGAGTTGGTTTACTTACAAGCTTAAGTATGAAAAAAAAAAAAAATTAGAATTATGTAGTAAAACTCCAGGGTGTGTTCATGCAGAAGATGCCAAAACATGCCTTTTAACCTTTTCAGCATGGAACATCTTAATCAACTTTTGATATTGTTTTTCCTTCTTGACTATTCTTAAAATGGAGCAAGAAGGGCCTAAGCTGCATATTCAAGTTGACAGTGATAAAACATTTATTTCCTTCCTTTCATGACACTATATAATAGACAGGTAAAAGATGGATTTCATATTTTATGGAGTTTAATTTCATCTGAAATATGAAACAATACAAAACTATGTCTCGACTTTTTCATCTGAGGCAACTCTGAAATATCATTTGTGATTTCTGGATTTTTTTCTTAAGAAGCATATGAACATTTTTGTATCAGTCTTAGTTGAACCTCTAGTAATTTTTCTACAAATACCTATGCTTGTAATAACCATTTTTATTGTAGCCAATATTGTGGTTATTTAAAGTAGAAATATAAAGCACATTGGTGACTATATAGTTAAGTTATTTTAATCAGGAATTGTTAGTTTATTGAAAGATTATTATTTTTTAGATTTCAGATTTCATCAAGGGAGATTAAAAAAACCAAGCATTTTCTTTAAAGCCTATGGGAATTTATAAACAGTTTTGGCAAAGAACAAAGTATTTTGATTTGCAAATCAGACTTTGTGAGAGTTCTGGGGATATTGTTTCTTGTCTCCGTTCTCTTTCAGGGACAGGCTTTCCAGATACACAGTGTTTATCACCCAGGCACCGAAGCCAAAGACATACACTGTGTGATGCTTTCCAGCACATTGCCTTTGCATTGTCCTAGAGGAAAGGTTGAAATGACTTTCTGGGGGTGAAAGCTGCCTGCAAAATGGACCAACAGAAGAGAATGAGAGCAGACAATGTTTGAATTATACATATAAATACACACACACACATATATATATATATATTTCCTTTTCTTTTGCCAACATAAGAGTGTTTCCATAACATCATGTTTTGAATTTTGGAAGAAAATTTTTATTGTTTGAATTACTACTAAAGGGTAACAAATTTTCCTGGAAAATGCTAATTGGAGAAACACTTTTTAATGAGTTGTATTCAGGATTTAAGCCTTTTGTTGTTAACTCAAGAAAAGGTCTTTAAATAATGTTCTACTTTGGAGAATATTTCAGCTATCCAGGTCAATCTCTAGAGTTTACAGCTCAGTTTCTTAATGTCCTGAGGTTCCAAGTGAAGTGATTCAACATAACATGCCTACCTTCCCTATTTAGTCTGAGAACCGAGTTTAATGTATGGAAGCAAACCCACAGGATTACGGAAAAGCCTTCAGCATAGGTGGCATCTCCACACTGACTTTTTCCCCCCACATTAATTACTCCTTTCCATTTCTGGGGTGTGTTGAAGCTATGGCAGGGTCACAGTAAAGTATGGGAAATCTATTAATTTGTGTCTTCTTGGTCTTCTGAGTAGGGGAAGAAAGGAAAAAAAGAATCTGTAGGATTTCCAGGAACAATCAGGTTTGAAGAAGTCTGGTTAGAATCAATGACTCAAACAGCACTACACATTGGAACAGAGCAGTGGCACAACCTACAGCTGACTGAGTCATCTCCAGAACGATGTTTGCATGATATACATGTTTTGGTTTTTTTTTTAATGTGAGCCCTCTTCATGACATTTTGAGAATTATAAATCAGATCTGACTAACAACCTTGAATAAGCTGCCAGTTGAGACAAATCCAAAAAACAAGCCTCAAGATTTTAATCTCAACTGGTTTGTGCAACACTATGCACTGCAGATGAAGGAATTGATCATAAAGAAACCACTGTGTAGTCAGGAAGGATTTTTACCCCTATTTGTCCTGCATCTAATTTTAGAACTGAGTTTTAGCCAGTCATTAAATTGATCAATCTTTTATGCTACTCTCTGTCTCAGCTGCCTGATATTAGCTGTTCTGTCTACTTCACTAACAGCTTGTTTTTCTCTAATCACAGTTTTAATTGATTGATTTAGCTGTATGTTTGTTGAAGGTTTTTAATGGTCACATCCCTCAGCATCCAAAACAGAGAAGAGTAGAAAATAATTTTATAATTCTGTTTTGGTGCATATGTGCATCATGGACATATATCTTACTTTCTTAATAAACAGATTTCTAAAATGTTTAAAATAAAATCTGAAAGCTCTGCATGCCCTTCTGAAAAGTTCTTTTCTATGCAGAGAGAAGTAATTTTGTCTGATTTTCTTGTTTCTTTTTTTGGCCTAAGGGTGCCTTCATACAGAAATATCATGGCTGGAATTTTTTTCCTTCCTAAGAGTTTAAAAAACTTATCCCCTTCTTGAGTACATGCATTTTAAATGCCCAACTGCAGTCCACTTGTTCCAAATTTTTCAGCATAGCTAGGTTCTGGAAACTTTCAGTTCAAATTATGGGTTCTTGAGACAAAAATCAGATGGCAGAACTGATCTTACTTTCATGATTGTCTCAGGAATTTTGGCTGAGTTTGCATAGCACCATTTGATGCTTCCCAGATTTCAGATGGAAATATTACAAACAATCTCTTCTTAGTATCCCTAATCTATACCCCATGAGGCTTGTCTGTGAAGGATCTTGGATGTCTTCTTTGTCCAGACGTTCCTAGGCAAAGCTGTGCTTTACCCTGGCACTGGTGCTTGCACACCTCAAGAGCAGAATGGATGCTTTAGTAGCAAATATGCAAATCATGTCACTTCATATCTCCTCTTTTATCAACAGAAGATGAAGGAATGTAGAGGATCATATTCTTCAATATTTCACTAGAAAGACTGATCCCAAGAAACTAGAGACAGAAGATAAATGAATTATATTGTTTGTTTATGAACAGTCCCCAAACCCAGTTCTTTTTGATCCTTCAGAATTTGGCTCTACTATAAAAAAAATGCAAATCAATACATCTTGAATTCTGAACTCAAATTCATAATTAAATTTTGCATAGATTCTGTATTCTCTTATAGTGAAATGCAAAGGAAAAAAAAATTATCAAAGCACATGAACCCTGGAAAAAAATTTAATGGAGACTACGGTTATTTAAGAAAGCACAGCTATCCCTCAGTTGAACAGAGCATCTCCTTTTCTGTAGATTTTGCCATCATGCACATGTTCTGAAGATGTAAAGCTGGATTGTCTTTTGCTTCTGTGTCATTTTTAGATAGCGTTTGTGGTGTCGCTTCCTGCCACTCTTTTTATTTTTTTGTTGTATTGCAATAGTGAACATAATAATACTGACCAAAGAAGAACTGACTGCAAAGTTTCCATGTCCACATTTTTGTAATTATACATTTATAATTGATCTAGAAGAATTACACCTTGAGAAATCATCTCCTTACATAGAAAATTTTAAAACAGTTTCTAAGGATATATCTGAGAAAAAAAGTAATGTGAAAATTAATATGCAAACCTGTGCAATCCTGGCCCCTCCTAGTGGTTCTTTTCGCCCTTCCTATGTGAAATTGCCCTTGGACTGAAAACAGAAGAATACAGTAGAGAAAATGATGTAGCTCTGAACCCTGGTGTAATTTGCATTAGCACTTACAATAGGCAGAGTGAAACTGTTAAGAATAGACCTATTTGCTGTATTTTCTTTAGACATTCCTGCTGCAGAAACATTTTTTAAATGAGAATTTTATTCCCACTGATGCTTATTTTCAATTATTTTAAAACAATACACTAAAAAGCTTTGTAATTGAGAGAATACTAAGTTGACTGAATTTTCACATTTGATTACTGACCACTGCTGAGAAGCCAAGTTTCCTCCATTTGCCGTAAGTAGATGAAAGCATGGCACCTGGGACTTTGGCTCTTTGACCCAACAAATAACTCGTATTCATTCTGAGATAAAATGTTCCCTTTAGTCCTCTTCTAATTACTAAATAGATTCAGTAGCCTAAAATCTTCAATCAAAACCTAACCCTAAGCCTTCATATAATTTTCCCTTCAGTTAATATCCTGCTCAAACAGGAGCTATTTGTTAGCAAGATCTCTCTGGTTTAATTTGTTATATTAACATGAATAAAAGTAGAGTATAGACTCTGTCCTATGCAAATTGAATATCTACCTTCCTCCTAGTGCTCTTGTGGTTGCCTGCTAATACTTGTAACCAACATATCAATACTTTTCTTAGCACTGCATCTGCAGCTGTATCAGCTGTATGTGGTGTCTTGGCACGGATTAAATAAATTACAGTCCTCCAGCATTTCTTTGCATTTAATTAGAGATTTTTTTGGGAACTTCTGTTGATTTAAAATGTGAATTTAGGACATCAATATATGATGACCAACTTAAGGGTGTTCATGATCCTACCAATTTCTCTCATATTTTACAGGCAGACTGAGCTATCTCAAGTTTGTAAATTTACTTGCCCATTCTCGGTGTGTAGTTGTAATATAAGTTTTGTGGACAGTTAATACATGAGATATGTTGAAATTTAGTACAAGGGTTTTGGATCACTACCATGGTACTGTGGTGTATGTGTCACCACTGTAGCAAAAAATTTATCACCATTTCTCTCAATTAGCAGTAACTATTATGCATAATATAGCTGCTGTCTTGTTTTCCTTTCTTTTCTGTATTACTGGAAAATATTTTCTATGTGAGACCATCAAACAAGTACAGTTTGTTCTTTTTTCTCCCTCTTTGTTTCTTGTACAGGACCAAGAACCTTGTATTTAAGTAAGGATCATAAAAATAAGGAGAAGTCCAACCAGACGATTGTATTTTAAGCCAAAAATCCATAAAGAAATCAAATCTCTTAGGAGAAAGAAGCCTTTAATTTTAAAGTTAAAATTCTAACAGAAGATTTAGAGTTAGAAATAATAGATTTTTATATTAAAGCTAAGCTGAGAAATGATTGAAATTTAGGGTGCTTAAAGCTTCTTAGACCTCTGTCTGCCATGTATCTTTACCTTGACAAGTTTGTGAAATGTGAGTACTTAAGATTTCTTAACTCTTACGTCCAAGCAAAAATACTGGGAGAAGAGCATCTAGAACGCCAGCTGCCAAAATCCAGTGCTCTTTACAATCAGGCATCAGTCTGGAGCACAGCTCAGTGGTCCTGATGGGTGAACTCCATATGGGAAGGTGTGTATGTTACTGTTGCTTGATCGATCAACAGCCTTTGACACCACCAGTCTCCTGGGTACAGCTGATTCACTCACAGGACCTGGCTGGGCTGGATGTGCAGCTCTGAGCTGGCTCTGCCTGTTACTCTTAAACAAATGACAAAGACCCTCCCTTGTGGGCTCTGCAGTTTGCAAACCTCTATATTTTGCAACATCTTTGTGGGATCTGTCATCGGGAGCACACATGCACAGCTATCTGTCTGCTTTTGCAGAGGCAGTCAGTATTCTTGCCCAGATGTCCCAGTGCCTGTGAGAAATAATTACATGGTTGAAAAGAATCAGGATCCAGCTTTTTGTCAGTAAGACCATGTGAAGTTGGCAGGGAAAGGCAATACTTCAAGACTTCAACTTCTGTTGAGGGCTCTTCCCCGTGGACTTTCAGTGTGATGCACAGACCCAAGTTTTGGCTGGGAGTGCCATCAGTCATGAGTACGTAGGCGGCAATGTTGAGGAAGGTCTTCTTTTGGGGTTAGCAAGAAGGGAATGCTCATTTGCCTTCAGTGGATGGCTAATTTCTGTGATCTGCTTGTAAACTGTCTTCATCTTACAGCAGTTCTGTTCATTTTGTCTTGTGCCATGTATGAACAGCACATGCAAAATCAATTAATATGTTGTGATCTATCTTGTAGAAAAAGGAGGCCCAGGTAAAAATATCACAAAAGTGTTACACACACATTTTTGGCTTTTCATTTGGGACTTCATTCTTCCAAACCAATCTGGCATTTGCAGCATTTGAAAGATAGTCCTGTGCCCACTGTGGTGAGGATTCTGTGGATGATTGACCTTAAGAGTATGTATCTTAGAGATGGACTTGGATTCTTTTCCACAGAAAATTTTCATTGCCAAGGACAGAGGAAATCTGTTTCATCCCTGTCTCACAGACTTTAAGACTAAAGTAATATATTTGGGGTAATTTTTCCACTCTAGAAGTAGCAGAAAAAAAAAATTTACAATTGTCACAAGCAAAAAATGGCATGAACAGCATCAAGCATTTATTGAAAAAAGGAGTGCTTTTTTTCAGACCAAAATATTAATTTGAAACTTGATTCTGTGATGGTAATAATATGCTATAAAATCCAAGATGTGAATCATTAAAAACCACAATTAACAATGATGCAGACCTCAAAAAGGAGAGATACAACAATAGTAATTTTGAATAATAGTTTTAAAATGACAAAAATCAATGAATACTAATATGTGTAGTAAAAAAACCTCAACTGAATTAGCTGACAAAAAGTGAACAAACGGCATCACGCCATGGCTGCAGAAAAGCTTTTGTATAAAGTAAACCAGCAAGAATACAAATGAGAAACTGCTGGCACATGTTTTGTGTAAAGAATAAGATGAAGTATCCCAAACTGTGTCAATTATTAAAACTAAAGGCTCAAACTTTGACATATGATCTAGAAATCATAAATAGCACTTTCAAAGAGCAATGTCAGACACTCTAATCTTCCAAGTTGCTTTAAACAGGAGATAAAGTTTGTAAACAAAAGCACTTCACTGAAACTTTCAACAGATCAAAGTGTAACCTTAGACTTAATAAGAAATAATAAATGCTGTTAAAGTCTAACACTGGGGAAAGATGCATGCTTAGATGAACTGCCAGTAAACACACAGTGAGAAATCGTAGATATACAACTGAACTATTACTGGAAGTGTTTAACTGAACATTTGAATCAAAAAGGCTGTTATTACACAACTAGACAATCCCAGTGAACTGGTTTTCCTACCTATCTGCATCACTGAATATTGGTCTTAAATGCTGGACAAAATTTGTTTATGATTCCTGAAATACACACCTGCATGCAAAGGGCACATACAGGTACTCAAATATTTGAGATACTTCTTCAGCTCATTGCAAATTATTTCCACATAGGTCAGTCTGGTTTATTTCCATTGTTCTTCACTGGAGCTGACTTGGGTGTTTTGTGTTTGCATACCAAACAAGAGCTTGGATAATATAGATTTGTCCACTCGACTGACTGGGTAAGTCTTCGGACTCATTAAAATGAAAATACTTGGTAACTGTTCTTAAAAATAATAAACGAAAATGAAACAAAAAACCCCTCCAAACCCTCACACTCCTCACCGTAGAAAAACCTTCATAAAAATTGGATTAAAAATATTCTGTAATATCCTGACCAGGTCTGTACATACTAGCAATTTAAACTCGCCCTTTTTAAAATGACACCAGGGAGCTAGACAAGGCTGTCCATTATCCTCTTTTCTTTTTGCAATTGTAATGGAACATTTAGCCTGATTTTTCAGCAACAAGGAATTGCTTCAAGGAATGAAAATTGGAAACTCCATAAATTTTGGTTCATTGTATGCAGATGGCATATTGATTTGCTCCTGTAATCCTGGTCATAATCTGCCCATAATCTTGCAAACAATGGATTGGTTTTACATTACCACTGCCTTCTTTGAAGCTACAGTGATAAAAACTGCTTTCTTAAAACGAATGTGCAGTTGCAGTACCTACCTGACCAGGTGAGACAGGATAATGCTAGATACCTAGAGATAATTATATTTGAAGCTACCATCAACATATAACTAATGACCTCTCTTCCCTGAGAGGAGTGGGAATGGCTCTACATATGCTCTTCATTTTCTTCAACCTCCTTTGGAACTATAAAACCACTGAATATGATAAATCTTGGGGTTTTGTTTCTCTGTTTCAGGATCTTTCTCTGTTACTACTGTACTTATAGTTTGTACAAATGATATATTTGAAGGCAGTTTCTTAAGTGTGGTAATCACTGTTAGAAAAAGGTGAATCAACTTCAAAACATTTTGAGGTATTTCATATTAATATTTTGGTTCATTATGCTTTGGATGGCTGTAGCTGCAGAACTGAGGTATTACTGCTGTAGGAAGTGTTACACGTAGAAAGAAATTGTAATGAAAAAACCTATATGCTGAAATTACTGGTAGTTACCTGAGAACAAAAGCCCTAGTTGTGAAGATGACTGAAAAATTGTAATGTGGTTTTTTTTTTTCATTTACTCCTTGAGAAACTCTCAGAGTGAATTCTTAGATCTTTGTCTAAAAGAGCTAGAGAGATTGGACAGATACCCAAAATTTGGTGATGCTTTCCAAAGTCCAAATATCACATATGTCAAGGTGTTCAGCAATTAGATCAGTCTGGCCCATTGTTTTGCTGTCAAACAACATTAAATGTGAAATTTTCAGCTGTATATCATACAAGCAGACTACATAATGTTATATTAGAAAGGGATTGTTGCACAGATATATTGCCAAATTATTTCTTTTCTACTACTTAACTCTCAAATTAGATTATTTTAGCAAAACCTGAGTTAAAAATGGAGCTTTAATTTTTAGAATAGGTTTGCTCTGTTTGGAATAAGGCTCAATAGTGACTCATTCCAAATATATATTGATTTTCTTTAATATATTACACAGGTTATAATTAACTCTTCAAAGAATAGCTTTGTTTCAGACAAATTTGTCATTTAGTTGTCATAAAATATACATACCTTAAAACACTAGTGTGTGACAGAGTACCCTAAATTAGCTATTTGAAAGGAGAGTGACAAAATGGAAAATTGACACAAATGGCTTCTGCTCCCAAGTTTTAATTTAATATCAGCTGGACTACCTACCCCTTTTTTACTAATTGCACACACACATGAAAATAGTACTACCTTCTTCTGAATATATCACACAGAAAGTTAGCCAGCAAAGTTTTCTATCAGAGAAACTAAGATAATCAGCACATTAAAAAAACCTGGAAAGCTATAGTGTTTGTTTTCAGCTTTCACAAATTCCATAATATAGGTGATTATTTCCAGACACAAGGCACTCTATTTCAGTCCTCTGTGTTTTATTCTATTTATCTGGTAGTGTAAATCTAGTGAAGACCAGATTGTAGATTTTAGGTAATAAGGATGCAGAATTAACCAAAGTCAGAGTTAGGTAGTGCATATGCAACACAATACTGAGGACAGATAAGGCCAAAATGATGACGGTTTTTTTCAGTAAAGCATTAATGTATATTCCCAACAAACAGGCAGGGGAGCTATTCACTGTGCATATAACTTTTTCTTGAAAGTAATAAAAAGTAAAATCCATAAAATGTATGACCAAGGACAGATGACTTGGAGTAGCACTAGTGTAAACCTTAATGTATCAATAATAATGAGCAGTATAACCCTGAAAAACTGTGGAGAAGGGGATGAGTTCCTTTGACAGTTGTAGGGAGATATATACATGTTAATTGTATCTGTTCTAAAGAAAATCTGAGCCACATCTAAACTTTCTGTCTTTGTGCTTTTAATATACTTGAGGATGGCTGGAACCTAATTCTTGTGGGCAGTCAAGATACATGCACTGAAATATGGCCATTTTGCCTTAGATTCTTCAGTCTTTTAGGGAGGTGAATGTGGTAGCAGCTGAACTGTGAGGTGGTCTTCATGAAATGGGTTGATTTTATTTCCTCAGTACTCCATGGTCAAATGGAAATACAGTTTGAGCCATTTATCACTGGTAAAGGCAAAAAAAATGGAAATATGCATTTGGGTATTTTTACCTGGTCTGTGTATCTTCTGCAATGCAGCTTCAAGGCACTTACTTTATCTCTTCCATGAACAGGTGTATTCTTACATGTGTCCAAATGCAGAGAGAAAAAACCCATTTTCTAGCTGAGTAGCCTGTGTGCCAGATTTTATTTCTTAGTAGACTTTTGCGCAAACTTCAGATTAAAAATGCAGATTGCCTTGTTATGATGAACTTCTCTTCTTAGTTGGAGAAACAATAAACATAAATTTATGAATTTATCACTTTGTGTAGCTGAATTTTATTGGCTATTGCTATTTTCAACAAGCTGAAAGTGCTGGGTTTTTGTTCTTTCCTCCTTGCAAGGGCTGTGATTTTTGCATACAGAAAGTCACACTAGTTGGTTTGAGACACTACACATACATAGTTTTTCTGGTAAGTTTTGAGCCCAAGTGTACTGAGAGTGCTAGCAGATGTAAATTAACATTTTTTTACCACTATGGAGGTTTAGATGTCCAAGCCCAATCCCACAGACCTGTTTAGTGCAAAATCACTATTGATAACAATAAGAATTGTAAAAGATTTCACCAAGTGTGACATCTAGTCTACGTCCAAGTAGATGATGCAATAGTTAAGCAGCCACTTGTGATTTATTATGTGTACAAAACTTTGGGAGAACTCTCAGCAAAGTGTTCATTGGTAAATCATACTACCTCAATCTGTTTTGTTCATTATGTCTTTTCCTGCCTCAATGGGTTAAATTAACTTGCTATATAATCACGACCATGATGTTGTTTGGAATTAAGTTCCATGAGCTCTTTTCGACTGTTGAAATAATTTCACAGGCTCCATTATCAGAATTTTCCTCTGCAAGGGTAGTGTTTTATGTGTCTCCTGAGTGTCCTATAAACTCCCAGTATTAATAGTGTGTTAGTGGTGATACTGATGCGTGATAGCATGGATACTGCATACGCTGTTACAATGCTTTAAGACTGTAAACCATTTTTAGAGGCGTTCTTTGCAAGGCTAAGTCTTGATAGCATAATATACCACTGCTAATTATATTGATCTAATTAATCTAATTAAATTGCAGCTAGATATGTTGTACATGTCATTTGTCTGTATTAACATTATGTAAACCTATTCTGCTTGTCTGTGCATTTTATATACAATGCCTCTTCAGCATTTGACCAGAAAAGTGATTGTATACCTCCTGCATCTCTTACTGGTGAGAAAGAGATGCGGTCATCAGGTGGCTTACGAGATACAGAAAGCCTGACTGTTTTTTGAATCTGGTTTTGTTTGAAGGGACAAAGGATTTTCTGTTCCTGGAGGTTAGAAAATGTCTTCTCTGCTTCCTCATTTGTTTCTATCACCTTTGTCAAACACATGCCTTCATTTTTGGAATTTGGATGACTCAACTTCAACATATAACTAACAAAGCAAAGAGTCCAGAGTCACTTTAGCTGGAGCAAGTGAAACATAACTGCATTGCTTCAGTATTTCTCTCTTATGTGTAAGAGAATGAGTGCAGGGAAAATTCACTCCAAAAGGACCAGGTAGCTCCTTCCTGCTGCACCCCACAGCTGTTAGTTCTGTCTTGCACCAGCCGCTCCAGAGGAGATGCCTTAGCAGAGGCCAGCAGTTGATTAAACAGCAAATCTTTGACTTTGTTGGCCATGGCCTCTTCTTATGTAGCAAAGGCTCTTTTCATAGTTGTACATATGTACAATGTACCATTGTGGTTCTAGCAATGAAGGGTAATGTAAGCAGATGGTATCTCTACCCTCCTCCTAACACAGGACACACACTTGAATGTCATCCAAACTCACCTTTCTCCTGGGTTTTCTTTTATCATCAATTAAATCAAAGCAAATATTCCTTTGGCATGAGCTACTTTTACAGACTTTGCATAGTTTCTGCTTCTTGTCTTTAATTCAGAGACACTCCATCATTTTCTATTATTCCTGTCTGGCATTAGGAAGACTCACTTGGTTCAGTTGCTATTCTGAGTTGGCTGTGTCACTCTGCAGAGTCATGGCAGACTACGCCTTGTTAAGGGAAGAATGTGACTCTCCTTCCACATCAGCCTCCTGCAGCAATTGATGCTGTCCCTGTTTAGTTAGTCAAATCAGCTGAATGCTAAAAATATGCAACTCTGGGCAGGTTGGGAGTCCAAAGCATAGTTGAACATCATGCTCAACTGTCTTGATAGATTTTTTTTATTTTTAAAGATTAGAATAAGTAAGATAGAAATGACTTATTTATCTTTAATTATTATGTGGGATTAAAAAAAAAAATCTGCAGTGAACATTATAGGCCAGGTTTTGCTGCTACTTATGTGAATGATCCTCATTTTTGCAGGTGACCACTGTCTTGTTGCTCATGAAACTGCCCTCACATTTCTGATGTCAGGAAAATGAAGTAACAGAGAAAAAGATAATAAGAAAGATGTTTTTAAAATCTCATTTTCCTTTTTGCATTGTAAGAAGAGGTGGCTTCTTCAGCTTTCTCTTGCTAATGGCATTAGCTAAAGTAGAACATTTTAGACCAATTTTCAATTCTCACTAATATAGCTAGCTAGCTACGGTTATAGTTTTCCAGGTGAAGCAGTTTTCACTTTCCACAGAAATTAATTTAGAAATCCCTGTGGGCTTTCAAAGTAGTCTAGCAAAATTCTAGAAGGATGCCTGGTTTGCTGTGCTTGGACAATAAAAACATATTATGAGCACTCCTTTTCCTTTTGTGTTATCGCCCTTTCACTAGTTGGCATAGGACAGGACTCCACAAGGGAGAACATTTAAAATTGGAAGCCTTCCACAGGTTGTTTTTTCTCCCCCTCTCTGCTCTAAGGTCTTTTAGACCATCTAGAAGCCATATGAAGAGCAAAGGTGGCAGCCATAATCCTACTTTTATCTGTATGTGGTGTGTATGTATTGAATATATGATGAGGGACTGGAGTTTGCAGTTTAAGGCTTTTGCTCAGGCTGACATGTGGTAGGGAGATCAAAAATAGTGTGAAAGAGGAAGACATGAAAAATGAAGAGCTCTGTAGATGACAAGTCGAAGTCAATAGAAATACCCTCAATGGTGTCAGTAGACTGGGAGTCAGGTCCTCTTAGAGAGAGGCCCGGCATTAATTTTTCCGAGACAGTGAAATCCTGGGGGTCTGCAAAAGAGAAAAACAACAGGCCTGAAGGGACTTTGGAGCAGAGCCAGCAGAAGCTGCTGTCATCTCTATCCTGCTGTCCTTTCTTGAACTTGGCACAATCAGCTGATCTGCATGAATGTGATGTTTTTATGGCACTGGTTATAATTGGTAGTGATAGCAGCATGACTGAACGAGACAGCACATTGTATGAAAACAGGTTGAAGAGAGGATGAGATTCAGTTATAAAATCTTAAACCTCATTTCATCAGAGCATTTTCTTGGCTAATCAGAATATTTTCTGTGAATCTTGGAAATTGCTCTGATCACAAACCAGGGAGTATGAGAGGGTCTCATTCATAAGTGCTTTATCTTCTCAGGAACAAGTCGATAAGCCTTTATTGTTTAATTTTTCTTTCTTGGGAACTGGGCAGCTGACATTTTTTCAAAGTCCCTTAATTTGTAGAGGACTTTGTGGGAGTCACAAAACCCCATTAACTGTATTTTTCATCTGGCTTTAGGAGGAATATATTTTAAAATGGTAAAAGAAAGACTTCGAACAGCTTCTGATAACTCACAGTTTAAGCATGGCTATAAAAAGAAAATGAAAAGGCAATTAAAAATGGAATATTTCTTTCTTCAGTCTCCCCCCCCCCACCGTAATTTGTCACTATTTCTTGTAGGCAGGCAGAAAGATGAGGCTACAGAAGACCATTTAGCGCTGCAAAGCTGGCTGCTATAAAGCACCATAACTTGGCATTAGAGTGGGGGACTAATTTTTTAAAATCTGTATCATCTTCCTGAAAAAGTTCTGAACAGTTAGGGGTTTTTTTTTCTGCAAAATTGAGAAAGAAATGGAAAGAAATTCGTTAATGTCTCAGCAGCACTGGCTGATGCCACTAAGGGTAATAAGAAGCCGTGTTTCTTCAGATTCCCTTCTTGACTATCAGTACCCAGAAATCCCCTCACAACGTGAAAAACCCACACAGATCTATATCCCAGGAAATCAACAAAACAGGCCTTGAAACATTTGCATTTTCCACACCTGTGTGTGCAAACTGATATTTATGCTTCTACAAACCCATTAGTGAGTAGATATCAGGAGTTTCTGTGGTCACTTGTCTGCAGAAGTTGGGGTTGCTCGTGTGGGTTTCTCTTCTGACTCCGGAGCCTTCAGAGACAGAATCCCCTCTCCCAGGTAGATTATTCTTTGTGCTGGTCTTACCTCTCCTCGCAGAAATTACACTTCTGCTGGGGTGGAGGTGTTGAAGGGCCATGCTCCACCCAGCCAAAGGAGGACCTACATGTCTACTCCTTGCCTGGGGAGAATGGCAGCAGGGGCTGGTTTCCACACCAGGACAGGATAACCAGAAGGCTGCAGGTTTCCTTTGACACACTCTTGTTTGTCTACATGTAAAATTTTACTTATTTATACCTTGTGTTTATGAAACAACCACACTATATCATCCAAGCTCAAGTTTTGAGAAAAGCTCACAAGTGCATATTTCACATGAGCCATATGTTGAGCTGAAGGCACATAATTTACAAACCTTTTAAGCGATTGTGTTACCAACAATTCACATTTCTGTTCTCAAGATAAAGTCCCAGCCCATTCCATCTGATCAACATCTTATTCTTCAAGCAGGTGTCATGGTTTCTGAATTTTGTCCAGATGGCAGCTGATGTGGAATCAGAGACTGAGTGAATAAAATCAAACGCTGTGAGAAGAGCCATTGAGCCTTTGCTCCTCATGTTACTGCTAGTGACAATAGATTTAATGCAGCCATTGTTCATGATCTGTGAGTTTATTAGAGCTAAATGGTTAGGATTATCTCATCAAATTATAACAATCTGAGAAAGTGATTAAAAATACCCCTTAAATATATTGCACAGTTCATCAGCATTTGCAGTTCATATCTTTTGGTGGTATGCATATATCCATATATTTGTTCATGTCCAGAGCCAGTTCAGTTACTTTGCACCCTCAACCTCCATTTTTACCACCTGGGTGTTTGGCTCCAGAAAAATCCATATCTTTGAGTTGCCTCTCAAGGAAGCTTTAATGACACCAGTGGGCAGAGCCCTTCACAGTTTGTAAAATAACCTCCTGACATGTCAGATTAGGTTACATGCCATCAAATGATTTAAATCTTCACAGTTACATTTGTTCTACAGATGTGTGTACTCTCTCTCTTGAGATTAGCATTTCTGCACTTTTAAAAATAATTTCAGGGTTTTCTAAAATTTTTTTAGTAGCAAAAATCTCAGAGCTCTTTTTAAGACTACAAAAAAGAGAGGTGATGCTCTGCGTACATTTTGTGGTTTTTCTGTCCAATGACTCTAATGTCAAAATTGCTACAACCTGCTAAGAGAAATGCTAAATCATAATGTGGTAAGAAAGGCACCCTCGACAGGTCTGCAAATGACAGCTCTATAATTTCAGCATTATTTGAATACAATGTAGAAGTGCCTTATATGTTTAAGCAGCTTCATTTTGCATCTGCTTTTTAGAATAGTTGATTCATACTTGTCTGCACAGGCTTTCAATAGTTCTTCTTTTCTTTCTTAGTCTCTTTGTCTACCCTTTTCTTTTTTTTCCCTTAATTTTCTTTTTTATTCCCTTGAATTTTTTCATATAATATTTATTTAATCAGCGATAAGATGAGTGGGTCAGGCTGAGCATGGGTCAGACTGAGCTGCAGTGTAACAAGTTGAATTTACCTCTATGCTCATTACAACGTTAGACTAGGATGACTTGAATTACATGTGGATCTTTTGCTGCCTACTTTCTTACATATGTTAACATGCATTACTTTATTTGTGGCTCAAAAATTGCCATTATTATTTCTGAGAACTGAGCTTTATTTGACCTGTTTTAATATTTCTAAATTATTTTTCCCATTGTTGCTGAAGTCTGCATGGATTGGTTGGAGTCCTTAAAAAACTTCCAGTGATTCCTGCTGAGAATTTTTTATCAAGAGTTGGGGTTTCAAATCCTAGTAAACCAAAAAAAAATTTATAGTCCTACTTTCTGGTTTTTTTTGCTGTGGTGTTTCTGCAGCACTGTACTGACAACTGACACTCACTACCCTGTTTCTTCTGTGCCTGATGTCAGATGCAAGCAGTGAAAAACGAAAGGCAGCGGTATGGACTGGGAAAAACAATGTATTTTGGGGAGTGACCACCCCAGCTAAAGTTGTGTATCATATGTCAAAAATCCAGGAGACCTCACAGATCTTCATGGAGGCAGCTTCGCTTCTTACAGTATGCCCAAGGAACCTGTGCTGCTCCAAGCCATGGCTGTAGCCTCTGCACCACCAGCGGTGCTCAGAAGAATCAGACTTTTAAATTAATACAAATATTTACAATTAAATAAAGTACGCTTTGAAAGAAACTCTTAATTGCTGGGCTGACATGGTACTTACTTCTCCTATCACATGCTTGCACACTGGTAGCTCTCTTACCACTGCCTGTGGTGTGTCCTGTTACTGCTCTGTGATAGGGAAACCATGAGCTGTTGTATCCTCACACTGCCAAATGAGCTGCGCCTTTGGAGTAAGCCCTCGGAAGGAGGAAGGCTGTGCCAGTCAGTGGCATGATGACACCACTGGAGGTGAAGTCTTTTTGCTCCATTTAAAAAAACCCAGTGTCAGTCCTTAGAATGAAAAGATTTCAGAGCATACAAAAAGTTCTCAAATCAATGTTCTTCAAAATTTAGCTTTCATTTCAAAACGTCCTTTTTTTGATATTTTTCTCTGTAAGTGTCCAGTTTGTATGACTTCTCTCTTTTGAGCTGTTCTGCCAATATTGGTGCATTGTTCCATGTTCTTAGAAGGAATTAATAAAATGCTTGAAATGTTGGTTCCATCTTTGCATCACCTTTCCTCTCCCTGTAGTGTTTGCTGTTTTGGAGGGCACCATAGCACTGGGAAAGCTCCCTGGGGAGTGTGCTCATGCACATGTGAACATTTCACAGACTGTGAAATTTGTATGTGAAATTGAATAAGTCAGTGTGCAGCCTAGATATCACAGAATGGGTGGTGTCAAAGCTTTGAGATCAGCCTGGGTGATGTTTTCTGTCCTTGTGTGAAACAAAGAGCTCGTCAGATAGCTCTTACATAGCATGTAAGGCTTATAGATGGATAGATAGAAAGGAATAGGTAATAACCATAAAACAGTATTATGAAAATATAAACCATAATTAGTGATAATGGCTTACTCAATTAAATACATTAAAGTATGGATGCAGAGTTTTGATGCATGGATGCTTTTGTCCAAGAGCATATGTGTGTTTATACACTGATCTAACAGAGATGTATAACTGACATTAAATATGCATCAAAGGATGAATACTCTGCCCTAATGTTAAATAGGTCTCTTTAGTGCTGTCTAGCTGTACAAATACATGGAAGAAGATAGTCCCTGCCCCCAAATTTCCTATTTAAAATGAAAAGCACAGATGACTGTACATGTGTTTCAGGTAGCTCAAGGCTTTAAGTGGAGCAGGCCAGGTTAAGTCATACCCATGGATGCTGTGCTTTTCCTGCTGAAGGACCTGATTGCCAGTAGGAAGTCTCTGCTCCTTATTAATCTAGGAAACCAAGTCTTGCAATTAAAATTCACGTTCCTTGTTCTGATTTCAGTGTCAGCAGCTTGGGCTGGATGGAAGTAGTGCTTCTCTTCCTCCTTCTGCTGTCTTCTTCAACAGAATTTCTGTTGCTGTCCTTTCTAGCGATGAAAGACACCTCATTTCTTCTAAGCTTTGGGCGTGTTATTAAATAATCTGAGTCTTTTTAGTAGTTAGATGATTAAAAGAGAATTACATTATGGTTAGTACCAGGGAGGGGGAAGTACTGAAACCCCTCTAAGTTACAAGTTTGCCCTAATAAGTGCCAATGCCATCATGTTCCCTACCGATGTTGTAGCGTATCACTGTGAAGGCCCAGCCTTGGTGGCCCTGCAGAGATGACCTTCCTATCACACACTGAGTAGAGGGTCTTACCAATATGAAAATGTCATGGTTTGACACTGGCCCAATGCCAGGCCCCCACAAGAGCCTCTCACTCACCCTCCCCTGCCACAGCTGGGCAGAGGAGGGAAAAGAGAAAAAAAATTAACGAAGGCTTCATGAGTGAGATGAGGACTGGGAGAAACACTTCAAGGGTGAAACAGGCTCAACTTAAGTTGTGAAGTGAATTTTTTGCTAACAGAATCAAAGGAGGATAATGAGAAGTAAAATAAGCCCTTAGAACTCCTTCCACCCCCCAGCCCCTCCTTCCTTCCCACTGACAGTGCAGGGGACAGGGCATGGGGGTTTGGTCAGTTCATCACCGAGATTTCCTTCTGCTGCCCCAGGAGAGGAGTCTTCCTTCCCCTGTGAGACCGTGGGGTCCCTCCCTTGGGGTCCCTCCCATGAGGTCCCTCCCCCCAGGGAGGCAGAACTTCCCCGGCGTGGGTCCACTCCCACAAGCAGCAGCCCCACTGCCCCTGCTGCAGCGTGAGCCCCTCCCACGGGCACACAGCCCTCCCAAACTGCTGCACCGTGGGTCTCTCTCTCCACAGGGTGCAGACCTCCAAGGACAGGCTGCTCCAGCCTGGAAGGCCCTCTTTCTCCACCAGGTCTTCGACTGTATCACAGCCTCCTCCAGGCATCCCCCCGCTCCGGCACGGGCACGTCCCCCACGGGCTGTGGGTGGATCTCTGCATCCCCCATGGATCCCCAAGGGCTGCAGGGGCACAGCGGCTTCACCATGGTCTGTACCATGGCCTGCAGAGGAACCTCGGCTCCGGCCCCTGGAGCACCTCCTGCCCCTCCTTCACTGACCTCGGTGTCACCATGTTGTTTTCCTTCACATGTTCTCACCTCCTCCTCTTCTCTGACTAGAATCTCAAAATCTTGTTACTTTGTTTTGATTTTCTTCTTAAATCTGTCATCGCAGAGGCATTACCAACCTCTCTCATTGGCCAGTTTTGGCCAGCAGCATGTCCATCTTCAGAGCCGTCAGCCATTGGCTCTGCTGAATGTGGTGGGAAGCTTCCAGCAGCTTCCTCACAGGAGCCACCTCTGTGGTCCCCTGCGACCTAAAACCACACCATACCAAACCAATACAGAAAAAAATTAATTGAGTTTATTTGCTTTCTTTCCTGTGCTGTGTTATTCCTATTGTTTTGGGAAAAAATCATGCCTGACAATAAGAATTTGCCTTTTTTAATTTAAAGGTTTGTTTAGCTCAGGAGCAAAACAAGCTTTGCCTAACTCTTGGATCCACCAGAACTTCTGGGGTTTTAAAATTTTTTTTGTTCTGCGGTAAACTTTACCCCCGCAGCTGAAGTACTGATCCCTTTATTCCCCAAATTTGTGCTTTCCGAATTCAGTCTGAGGAGAGTCATGTTCCAGGCCATTGCTCTTTCTTAAAAATGGAGCAGCCACAGCAGTTTCCTTTCATAATATTCTTCCCTCTGTGTCCTCCCCCCACCACCAGCATCTCCTGCCTTAAACATTCCAGTTGATATTTTCTTTGCCTGGTCTCAGGGCTACAGTGATATTAAAAAAGAAAAGTCTAAGTAAAATGAATTGTTCCTTATTAAGGTAGACTATATGGGGAGAGAAAAAAAATTATGCCTTTTCCTTGGAATTTTAGCATAAGCACACAGTAAGTCAAAATGGCAGGGTCCATAAATGTCAGAGAGAATTTTATTGGCAGAAAGAGTTAAACATAAAGATATTCAGGTACTATTGTCCTGAAGTGTATGAGCCCAGGGTCATTTTAAACACATGGGTAGTCGACCATATCTGTAGGATCATGAACTGGTCTCTCCATGACTTAATTCAAACTTTGAATAGATGAGGTGCACTCCATGTAAAGAGAGCTTTTAGATGCCTTCCTTCTTGAATAGTTGGTATTTAAATCTGATGCTTTTGAAATCAAAAGAAAGATTTCCATCAAGCTAAATGGGTTCAAAAGTGGGTCTTAACATGAGATTACTTTTTTCATTAAGGACATTAAGTTGCATCATTCAACTCAATGTTTTTTTCCATTGACTTCATTAGATGCAAAATTGGCCCCTTAAAGCACATGCCTTGATAAGACATTTTGTCTTATGTGACTGCAGTAAAAAAGGGGGAAAACCCAGATTCATAACATCCTTATGCTTGCTGTTTCTTATTTCTGTGACATATTTCCTCTGATATTTCTGCATTTTGTATCATAAGGGCTCTATTCTCACTGGGCTCTTGTCCCATGTTAATCTGATATTCATATAATGTTGCTAGAAAAGAGCCTGTGAATGATCTCTTCCTTCTAATTTATTCAAGACTAAAATTCTGCTACTGGCAAACTTGCCTCCATGGTTCCCCTGTCTGTACGGTATAACCAGATGTTTTGTAGTTTGGGTCCCTCTGCACATCATTGAACAGACACTACAAGTACCTCTTTCCTGTAGATTTCTCCAAGAAACCTCACGATGGAATACATGAGGAATGTGTGAAAACAGGTCATAAACTAAGCTAAAATGAAATTTAAAAATACAGGAAGTACTTCTTAAAAAGCAGATGAAAAATTACAGATTTTTGTAGAGCAGATTGGACTGTCATCTGGGCACTATGTGCATAATGGTGTGGTTGAAAAGCCTTGTATATAGTGGTATATTCATTTAAACCAGCTTCTAAATGAAGACCTAAAATTATATGAATAATGTGGAATTGGCTTTGAATCAGTAGTGCTTCTATAGCACCTATTAGCAACATACTTGTGTGCCTCTTGAATTGAAGGCATATTCCCAGCACCACTGTCAGGGAGGGAAATGACTTCTAAAAAAGAAAACTGAGGTATAAAATCTATGAAGATTTAAAATGCAAAACTTTGCATTCAATTTCAGTGCTTCGGTAGTCCATGCTTAAATATTTTAAGCCTTCTGATATTTTGAGTTTGTTGTTCTGTCTAGTGTCTCAGATGCATTTGTAGTAGAGGCATAGACCATTTTGGTCCTGCTCTGGCTGGGCCAGCCTTTCCTCCATGGAGTTTTTCAAAGCTTAGTTCCATTCAAAGTGAAGTAAAAGATGGTTTGTAGCAATGATCATTGGTATTTTTGACAGAGGGACTTTAGGGATTAAAGTGGTCCTCTGATTTCTCCTAGATAAATGAGAACCATGAGGTGAGAGACAATGTGCTTGAAGTCAGTCAAGGGTAGTAGGAGACTATGATTCTTTCACCTAATAAATAAACAAAAGAAAAAAAAAAGCAAAAGCAAAAAAAAAAAGCTAGGCCTTTGGTACCTGTGAATACAGCCTGAATTTTCCTCAAAGTTTAAGACAGTTTCAGTGGGAGGCTCTGAATTGGATCCATCTCTGCTTGAAATGAAGAACAGGAACTGACCATCAATTTCTATACATCCTCTGAGCATAGAATTAATGATTCGATTAAATGAGACATCCCCAAGAAATTCTATAGTAATTGAACTACTTCATAAATTAAGACAAGCAAGCACAGTTGTATAAACACTGGAATCACTGACCCAGTTATTTGGAATAAAGTTTTGTCCATTATAGCCTTCAATCCCAAATGGGTGAAGTGAGAAATTTCTGAATATCCCAGAAAATAGTTTTTAAAGCACTGGATGAGTATTTTCAGATTACGGTGTGACATAGGGGGGTACTCTGTTCTCTGGTGCTCTAACCTGGTTTGAATGGTCTGCATCAATCCTTACATTTAATGACAGAAAACTCAGCTTAACCTTGCTGTAAAGTAAGTATTTATACACATCAATGAGAGAAATAAAACACCTTATTGATTTTACATCTGCTTTCACTGTGGTAATTAAAATGTACTTTTGCAGCTTGCAGAATAGTAGTCTGTTTGTATTAGATCAAAGAAAAGCTCTTCCACAGACCTTATTTTGTATTCCTGTTGTCCCTTGAAAATTCTTAAATAAATGCAGAAGGATGAGCCCAGCCTTCAAAACCTACCATGCTTTAGCAAAAGACACCTTTTGGACAAAGGAGCTAATTGTTTGCAATGCTGTATTCTAATAATTTCCAGGTCAAATTCAGTGTTGAATACCACCAAAATTCAGCAGTGAGTACAGTTAATGGCTTTGCCTGTATATACTTTGTCAGAAGATTTCTGAGGAAACCTTCCTGCTGCAACAATTCACAGGAGGGTCATCACTACAGAAAAGGAAAGCCCTTGAGAAGGGCACTGTATACCTTCTGGTCCTACTGGATTTGGAGTTAGATCATGGTAGTTTGGCCCAAAATACTCGTTACTGTTTATCTTCTGTGAGATAAGAATTAGGAGAAATGCAAAACAGGCACCAAACTTGAAAGAATATAAAGAAGTTTATTAACAGACCTAAAAGAAGAAAAAAAATTATACCACCTTCAGAACTCTCCTCCTCCCCCCACCTTCCTCCCTTCTCCCACTGACAATGTAAAAAGACAACCCTTAAGATGTTCAGTCTCTTTACCACCTCCATAATAACCTTGTTCAGTCCATTTAGAAAAGAGAAGTCTCTCTTGCTCATGCTATGAAAACAGTATCACAACGAGACAGCTGCCCACTTCCAAATAACTTTGTTCAGTCCATTTAGGAAGAGGAGTCTCTCTGCTCGCATGTGAGTTCCTTACCCCGACTTGCAGCTTTTCCCACAACTGCTTTCGAGGGTCCACTCTTGAAGTTTGTGGGGTACAATTTTAAGGTTGAACCGTTCAGAAACAAAAGTTCTCTTCACCCATCTCTGGGAGCATTTCATGTCTAAGAACAGAGGCCCTCCGCCTTCCCTCCTCATCTTCATCTTTAGGACTATATCTGGGAGCATCTTTAGGAACTGAGGTTTCTCCTTTCCCATTTGGAGCCAAAGTCCTCATCTGGTCCATCTCTCCCTGTCCAAACTTCTCATGAAATTACAGCTGTGTCAGCATCTCCCTATCTCAGCACAGGTGCTTTTGCTTACAAATTGAACGCTCTGCCCCCCATATCTTCATGAAATTACAATGGGATACTCTGATATATCATAGCTTTACAACAGACTTTCAGCTTTAAGCATCTCCTCTTTCTCTTCCCTCAGGTTTTCAGCTCTTCACAGCAGTAAAAGGGTTAATCTCACCTCGGCCTTGCGGCTGGAATTTTCTTGTAGCAGTGGAGAGGGGGGAGAGCCGAGCCGCTCCGGCTGCCCACGGCAAAGCAGTGGGGGGGAGGGTTGGGGGTTCCATGGACGGAACAGGTCCATCAGCTCCAGGATGGCTGTGGCCCGGCCTGGCCTGGCCCGAGCAGGGCCTGGCTGGGCCCACTGGCCCCCACTTGGGCCCCGCAGCCACCTGTCCCAGCACCAGAAACGAGAGAGAGATGTGGGGGGTTTGTTTATTCTTAAGTGTGGATCACAGAGGCGGTCACAACTTTAAGTGGCTTAAAGAATTGTCCATATTCAAACTGGCCACTGATAGGTTCTATCAGGTCCCAGAGGAAGATGTAAGCACCCCTTAGCATAGTCCCTTCTGGGACTATGCTTGCTAACCTATGACAATCATCCCTTTTAGCTGTGTGCTACTACTTGGCTGCTTTGGGCAGGCTCTACTGTCTTTCTGGATGTATGAGACACATCACTTCTGGAGCCTGGTGCATTTGCAATTGTTTCTGTTGGTGGATCTGGACGTCGCCATGGATCTGACATTAATGTGGGGACATCAATAAGTACAGCCACTCAAACACCTGCATGGATTCTTGTTTGGAAGAAAATGACTTTTTAAGTCCATCCTTGACAATAAATATTGAAGAATCTGCTGGAGCTGTCCTTTGACAAAATTGCTACCCCAAAAATTCTCCACCTTTGTTCCTGATGAATAAGATGGTTTCCTAGGCAAACTTCAGTTTTGGAGGGTAGATTGCCTCACCTTGCACCCATAGCTGTTGAGTATTTTGACCGAGTAATTTCAGTAGTATTGGAATAGTCTTCACCAGCATCTTGGTTTTGTATATGTGTGTAAAGTCAAGCTTTTGGCAGCACAAAAAATTTTGAAAAACACATTTGTTTCCTATGTTGTTTGTTTTGGGTTTTTTTAACTTTTCTTAGGTTCTCTAGACCTGAATGGCCACATGTTGTGTGTAATTTTCATCCATGGGATTGCTATTATTCTCTCATCTGTATCTCCAGTGGTATGTCATGATCAGAAAAAGCCTCCTCACGTAGTTCATGTACAGCTCAGGCCTGTGGTTTATCCTGTGTCACACCAATGTTCATTATGTGCTTCAGCAGCCTCACAGTTTTAACACAGATTTAACTGAGCCCAAAGACGTACCGGACATTAAATCAACCCTAACAGAAGATTTTCAGTTTGATTCTCAAGACCCAAAATTTTTGGGAAAATTGAGGTTTGTAGGAAGTTGCTTTCTATTGGCACCTTTCCACTTCTTCCCACTCCCAATACAGGTTGATAGACACCTATTAGCCAGTTTAACCAGTGATTAATTTAGCTCCCTCTGTACATTTTATCCTTCTTATGTCTGATTAGTTCAAGGCTTGAGATTTGAAATAAAGCCAGGATTTTATATCTGGAGCCCTCTTAATTACTTCCCCTCACTTTTTTTTTTTTTTTTTTTTATAATGTGGTAAAAATCTGATTATATAAATGTCTACTTGGTAACTCACTGTAGAGATATTTAAGATAGGTCTAAAAGAGCTAGTTTGGTAGTGGAAGCAGTCTACCCATAGCAACATAAGACAATTTATATAAACATACACTTACTACACAAAAGTGTGAGCAAGTCAGAACATGCCATATATATATATATATATATATATATATATATGAGAGTGTGTGTGTGTGTGTGTGTGTGTAAATATATATATGTGCAAGGAGTGCATGATGTGTGTATATTTACGTACACATGTAGAAACCTTGCTAGTACAATTTAGCAAGTAACACATTTCAAAAGGAGAGAGAGGAGAAACAGAAACACAATTGTGATTAATCATGCTCATTATCAACTCAGACTTATGACCTGTGTGAATTTTAGGGCACTTTTTTTGAAGTGTGTGTGTGGTGGTGGATGGGAGGAGGGGTGCATATGTGTGGAATGAGAGATGAAAAATACACTAGTTTCTCTGCCAATAAAATGACCCTTCCACCCTCTCACTTTTCAGCTTTCCCTCCAAAAGTTAGGTGGATGTCTAAGGCTGGCTAAAGCCTTATTATTAAGTTAACTCTAGGTGGTTTCCATTAGCCTTACAGTACATGCCACTGAGCAGACATACAGTAACTGAATTGTTTCAACTTATCCAAATAACATTGAAATAGACTTAATTGTTGAACTGCAGGAAAGACCATGTGTCTCCAGAGACTATTAGTGTCATTTAAAAGGCTAAATGTATCATAAAACCTGTCTTTAACAGAATAAAATTGTACAGACCAACACAATTTTAGCTAATGTTTTCCACATTTCTTGCAAAAAAAGTCATTGGCTGTAAAGGAAAGTTCTTAACATTTCTAGGAGTTATTTCAGTGCAGCACTTCCCAACTAGTTTTAACCTAGTATACCTTTTACTATTGCCTAGCAATTTACTTTGAAAGTAGTCACATCAAAACCTACAGGATTTACTTACAGAACATATTTCTATCTATCGTGAGTAAAGAGAGGCTTTGGCACAGCAGAAGATTCAAGAAACCTCTGATTTCAATAGATAAGCATTTTCCTCTCAGTCTTCCTAAACATTTAAACTGAGCTTTTATTAGAGAAGAGTATGGTAATATTTCAGAGGAAAAGCAAAAGTGAAGGAATCCTTGCTGATACAGGTTGTCAATGACATTTCCTCAGCCATCAGAGTTTTGGTGTTTTGTGATTTTTATTCTGGGGTTTACGCTCTTTTTTTCATTCCAATGTTACTTTTTTTTTTTTTTGTTGAGTCTATTAAGAAAAATTTTTGGATAGGGAAAATGATTAAGGTAGCTGAAAACAAACAAAATAGGAAAGCAGAAGAGCAGGGGGGAAGTAGAGAGGCCAAGGAAGAATGAATTAAAAATAGAAAATTGCTTTTATGCTATCGGAGAGTCAAAGGAGTATTTCTTTGTTCCAAAGAAGTTCAAAATATTAAAAGGAAAAGATCTAGAAGGAGTACAAATAGCAGATTGACCCTCAACAGAAGGAGCAAATCTTTCTGTTTATCTATCTCATCTTTTCACTGGAGTTTTATATCAGCTCACAAGGAAGCTGTTTCAAATAACTTCTGCTAACATTATTTTTCTTTTACAAGTTTTGTTTCTATGGAAATTAATGATGCAATTGACTCTTTCCATCAAAATCACTTACGTTTTAACCTGAAGAGATATTTTTTTCCCCAGTTAGTCCTCTCCAATTTAGGGGACAAAAGGTATTGTCTCATTTTTTTTCTGGAAAACCTCAGAATCATGATGTAATTACCTATGTAGGAACACTAGTGCCTTTCCTGAAAAAGTTAAGAATTTCTTGAAACGGCAGTTACTGTCAAGCTTTTCCCATTAGAGCTATGTGTGAATGGAAACAACTGTAATTTCTTCATTGCTTGCTATTAAAATGAACTTGAATCATGTAACTCTTTTGAAAAGGAGACATTATGATGACAAAAAATATTGGTTAAGTCTAGCCAGGGTTTGATTTATTTGGTTTTAGTCCTGCGATAAGGAGAGGGTATGTGCTAATGAAGCAGTTCCCGTTTACAGGGAAATTCATCCAGTAACAAGTCATAGAGCCACTAATTCTTTTTCATTCCCATTTTGGGAATTTACGTAGTGTCTGGTCTCCTGGCGCTGACCCTCAGCGTGGCCCTGAATTCACCTGTAATGAAGGAAATCCTCAGTTGCACAAACCTACAGCATCTTTACCTTAAACTAAAAAGTCTCTTACTGTTTTCAGGCTATCGACCGGACACCATTGCACAAATCAGCCAACAGATGTTGTATTCAGAACTGTGCAAATAAATATAATGGGGAAAACTCCCCACACCTCAGATGAAACAGAGGTAATAGAATGACATTGCTAATTTGAAATTTTAAACAAGGATAATGTTACCAATATGGTGCTAGAGACAAACTAAAATGTCTGATATGTGTCCATGCAGAATTTTTACTTCTGACCTCCAAACTTGTTCAGTCTCTGCTTTGTCACTTTGCCTTTCAGGCCCGAATGGACTTTATTACAATATCCACAAACTTTGGATAAAAAACAGATTGTAGGAATATGATTTTTTAGAATGTGAATTGATTTTAAGGCAGTCACCTGTGAAGCAGAGATGTACATCTCTTGGAAGATAATGATTAAAGTCCTCAGGTAGTGCAACATAGAAATATATTGAAATGATGATATAACAAATGAAAAAATACTGTTAATAAATACATTTATTTGGGGTATATATATATTTATTGAGTATATGTGAGACTCTGAATGCATTTTAATTCTATGAGTAAAGTAAAACTCACAGAGGACATTTTACATTTTTTTTTCATTTAGCAGCTGGAAAAGAAGAAGTTTATATGATTTGCCCAAGCTCATATGGGAAGAAACAGTAAAGCAAAGAATAGAAACAATCTACTTAGACTCTCATTCCTACATTCTTCATTGATGACCTGAATTAGGACTTATTTTAGTATAGTCATGACAAATGTAATGTGCAAAACTAATGAAATTTAAATTAAAAAAGGAGTGACTTAACTGTCCCCTGACCTTTCATGTCTAAATGAAGTCTCATTCTAATATGAAGTGATAATTGTCCAGTGTTGGTCTTGTCACTTCATTCCTGATGGGAGTGGAAAGATGCAGCTAAACCTACTAATTTTTAGATTCTGCAAAATTAGGGTAGATAAGTTACAGTAAGCACTGTTAAGAAGTAAGTAAGTAAGGTAGAAGGAGCTAAAAAGATGCTGTTGGCAGGCTGTGAAACCACCTTCCCACCATGCCCATTATGCAGTGTTTACTTGTGTGAGGGGTCCTATTTAACCTGTTGAGACCACTCAGCCTAAGTCCCAAAACCTTGTGGGATCAGGCCCTACCAAGGTTAAATACTTCTGCATTCTTCACTGGGCATACAAACTCTCTGATAATTACTGGAAGAAAATCAGATAGCGGATTTCTACATTTTCAACACATGTCTTGAGCTGATTAGCACAGGACCTAATTTGCTTCAATCAGCCCAAGGTGGATAGAATGTGAAACAGATGACCTTACTGTTTAAGAGCAGGTAATTCTGTTTATTTGTGGTGAATAATGACATTTTCCTACCTTGGATGGGTATTCACCTTGCACCTTA
Source organism: Aphelocoma coerulescens (assembly GCF_041296385.1). Taxonomy (NCBI): domain Eukaryota; kingdom Metazoa; phylum Chordata; class Aves; order Passeriformes; family Corvidae; genus Aphelocoma; species Aphelocoma coerulescens. The sequence goes on from NC_091015.1 coordinate 107,057,964, forward strand.
AATTGCATCAGGTCAATGCTGAGAGTAACTGGTGCAGCAAGTTTGAATTCCCCTGTACTTCATATTAGGTAACTTTTCTGTCACTGCCAATTTAAACCAGACCCATATATGAAAAACAAACCGTGGGTTCATGGTAAATATAGCAACTTTTAATATCCCCAGCTGGAGAGAAAGTTTCCACTAGTATAACAAAGAAAGTATGTAAGGGTCTGTAAAATATCCTCAAAAAGAGAATTTCGGAGAGGAGAAAACCTTTCCTTTCCCTGTACTTGGAATTATTAAAAGTACACACCTGAAAAACAAAACCTGTGAGTAAAGGGCTTAGTTGGACCAATGTGTGAAAAAAATCAAATCACTTCAAGGTTGAAAATGTGTCTGAAAACAAATTATTGGGGGCTGAGATATGATTTGGTCAATGTCTACATAGGTAATTCATTCTTTACTTCTGAAGGGCCTTAAACAAGCAAAAAATGGTGACTTCAGTATAAGGACCATTAACTAAAGTAAAATTTGAGTCAAGCATTTAAAATGTGGCCGTCTGAGAATACTGGCTAGTGCTCAAAACCAGATTTCTGAGCATCTCATAATGATCTATCAATATATAAAGTTACAGCATTCAAGTTCTGAGGAGGAGTCTCTCCTCTTCACCCTTTCTATTCCGAAGGCTGGAAGCCAGGGTGATGGAAGCATGCTGTTACATTATCAGCTACTCCACCCTCAAACATGCACATACACACACACACACTGGTTTATGTCTCTTGTAAGCCTTAACCTCTGTTCCAGCACTTTTTTGGATTCTGGCTGTTTGCAGTCTGCTGGGCTCTTTTGTTGGGAAGGAGGTAGGCATGTTGGGATAATGACATCAAAGACAGAATTAGAGAGGCAGCCCTGGTGAGACCTTCAAAGAAAAAGAACTACTCAGCTGTAAAGGATAGACATGAATCTGTGAGCCTTGATTCCGGGACCAGCAAGAGCTTAAGGTCACTTGCTTAAAGGCACAGTCATAGAGGCACAGCCTCAAACTGGTAGAAATCAGGTAAGACTCCACATTTTCTTCAGGGAAGAAAGCCACGTGTTTGCTTTTGCTTAGGTAAAGCTGAGCAGTTGTAAGTGTAGGGAAGAGATTTACTTTCTTCCTGACATATTTGCAAGAGGAAAAATGAAGTGACTTTTCTCCTTTCAGATAAATAGTACAATGAATTCTTATTATCAAAGGTAATCTGTTCTTTTAACTCGGGGGGAAGATGCCACATTATTTTTTGTTTAATAGCAGTAACTGCTTTCTGGTACTTGGAGCTCAGCACTGCTAGCTGGTGCTCTCCTCAGAGGGTTTCCAGTAATGTTTTTGCAAAACTCTTTTCTCAAGATTGAGCTGCAATTAGCATGGGCTTCAGTAAGTTCTGTGGAGATGTCACTCCACATAACGCTACGGGCTTCATGCTGCAACATGAAGATGTCACTTTAGATAGCACTGTGGGCTTGAAGTAGCAATCCAGAGATGTCACTTCTCCGTTATGAACTGCTGCAGGAGAATCTGTCCTTTTTGATGGAGCTGGCCTCATACTTCACAAATACCCTCTTGATGCCCATCTCAGTGGGCTTGACATCACTGTAACAGCATGACAAGTTAAAACATGTCCTTGAGAACTCATGTTAACGAATGCAATGATGACCGTGACTACACTGTGCCTAGGCAGGAGCAAAGTGTTTTCTCAATCACAGAAATACCTTACTCTAGTGAGAACTGACTCACAAGTTGTTGCAGGACACAACTTATCTCTGTCTGCAATGACAGCAAGCCCGTGGTCATCATTGTGTCAGTTAGTATGGCTTCTCAAGGTCATGTTCCACACTGCTGTAGATTCTGAAGGAAGATAAAGGACTACCAGGAATTTATTTTCTTTCTAGATGCCTCTTTGGCTCAGTTAACCTTTAACAGTGGTCTCTTCTTAAGTGGCTAAAACAATAAAAAACAATGTCTCAAAGCTGAGAGTATGAATCATAAGTTTTCCAAGGACAGTCTAAGTAGTTGAGTCTGGTTTTCCCTTCAATATTCTGAACAATATAAATGTCTGTTGATAAAAATGCCTGTACAACTTGCCATATAAATTCTGAATTTCAGGTATTACAGCATTTGCTGTAGTTAGAACAAGATTTCTAATGAAAAAAATTGCCTAACATGATATTTTCCCAGTTAAGTGCCATGTGTGATCCTACAAGTACAAATGACGTTTGGTAGTGTCCCCTTTTGTAATTGCTTTAAATTAAAAAGCAATTAGAAGCCCACTAATTTCAGACTAGACCCATTGGGTCAGGACTGAGATCACCAAAAGAGCAGTCAGAAGGCATGCATTACACATCCTTCCCTCCAAGTTTATACTGGAGGTAGGTCAGTAATTCCTACCACTGTCAGTGGCAGCCTTTTAAGGCAGCCCAAAGACACATGCCGTGCTCATTCATCCTTTGACCGCTGCCGGTACCGGGGACAAATTTCCCTTTGCTCCTTTTCCTGCTTGTGGGTAATAGGAACCCTGGACCTTCATGGGGTGGTGTGGGGTGTTGGGCACTGCAAGCCCTGCAGCAGCGAGGGTTTGGGGCACAGAGGTGTTGGAGACTCGCTGCCACCGCCGTGCGTGAGGCAGGTGGGAGGCTCCAGCTGCCCTGCTGTGCTCTGCACACCCCCTCACCCCACCTGGCTTCCTGCTACTGATACGTCTTCGGTCTGTGCCGCTGATTGCGGAGAGTTTGTTTAACCGGAGGAGAGAGGAATGATAATGAGATTACTGAGCACCGCTGATTGCCTGCCCTCGCTGAAGGGCGCTCTGGGTGACCTGGCTCACTCAGCCCATGGCCTGGGGTAGGCCTGGGTCCCCGGCACGGCTCCTGCCCAGGCACCATAGCAAACCCTGGCTGTGAACTTTGTTCGCAGAAAAGGCTCTTCTGCGCTTTTCCCAGCATACAGTTTTTCTTGGCACGGCTTCCATTTTTTTTCAGAGAAGCTGTGAAAACTTCTCCTGAAATGATCCTCCTCTGCCTTCTGGCTGAAGAGTATGACTGATGCCTTTTCTTCCCCAGTGCAATAGTACATCTGTGGAGTAGAGAGACTAGGTAACCAGCTGTCATGTCAGGTTTCCTAAACATACTTGCATGTCATTTCTCACTTGTTCATCTGTATCAAAGCAGAGAGCCTCTGCTGCTAGCTCCACTGCACATTAGGGCTAAAAAATCATTTCATTAAGGCTGAAAAAAGTGGTTTATTTAAGTCAAAATTAGTCTATTCCTGTATCTGTTATTTCTGCTTCTCCCTTCGACAGCCTGATGATAACACTTATCCTTCTCTTCTCGCTTGCCTTCTTTTCTACATCAAAGATACTAACTACTGTGTTCTTTAATTTAACAGCTTCTGCAGCACAAGAGAGAATAGATTCATTTTATGAATAGTGAATCCTTGTGTGATGTCGTCTTCACATAATGTCTGTTTTGCTGCTCTGAAATAGATTTTATTTCAGTAAATGTGCAGACCACCACTACAGTGACACTGTACTGACTAAAGAAAGTGGTGTTACAAGTACAGTAATTCTATTTTAAAGCACACTACTGAAGTGTGCTCATTATTCTATTCTTCTAGCTGTCTAATAGACAGCTTTTTACTTCCTTATTTTTGCCAGAGAGAATGGTTTTACCTGAGGTCACTTCAAGTGCCAACTCTAGGCATTACAGCCAAAACAGAGGCTATGACACCTATGAATTATTGCCATACTTAAGAGTCAGAATGCACATTATAGTATAGGATTAGTTAGAATAGAATTCCTATTTGCTTGCCTTGAACCCAACTAGAAGCATACTAAAATAGTGTAGCCAACAACACAGATATATATATATGTGTGTGTGTGTGTGTTCAACACGTTTGCACAGCAAAACAATGTGCAGCAAGTATTGCATTTAAGTATATGAACAATGTGTCCACCCAAGAATAAACAGAACCTTGTGTAATTGCAGGCAGGTGGGAAATGTGGGAAAACATATAATCAACAACTGAAGTTATGGAATTTGCAAGACAAAGAACAAAAGAACAAGATAAGCACAAGCAACAGCAAACAGGCGGGGCATCCTACTGAATGCACAAGGATCAGGGTGACTGGCAAAGCCAAAACAAAGATAAGCAGCATTGGGATCAGAGGGGATTCCTTTTCGGGAGAGAGGCAAACTGCATAAAGTATCAGGCCTCCAGAGGAGCTTTACCTATAAAAGGTGTCTCAAGCCTGATCACCTTGACCTCCTCAATTATCAACCGCCAGCACTGCATCCATTGGTGCATCATCTCCTTGGTATTACATACCCACCTCTAATTCAGGATATAGTGGACTAGTGGATTTGTGTGTGTAAAGCTATGGGGTGATAATTTGTAACAGCTAACCATTGGCAGATCTGTCATTAATGAATGTCAGTCTACTAAAATTTTATTTTAAAGTTGGTTTATCAGTCTTCTAAATACTCCCATCACAGCAATTTCTGATTCCCTGACTCGGTTGCAATAATTTTACCAAAAAAATTTTAATCATAGTTATCACGTTGAACAGCATGGCCATTTTGTACTTTGCATCAGAAGAGGGCATAAAATGAGTGTCTCTCTCCTTCCTTGTGTCAGAGCTAGAGGCTGGTCACTGCCAGCATCTCTGTGAAGCAGAATGTGTAGATATGAACTCCTCAAAGCTGACCAATAAAATACACTGCCTTGTGGAGTTACCTTGTTCATACGGCTTTGAAACACTCAAGGGAAATATACCACTGCTGCAGAGATGAGTGATGAAGCAGTTGGGTTCTGTTTATGTGAAGTTTTGATTTTTTTTAATAACTTTTTTTTACTCTTTGAAGGTATGTAGGAATGTGTGCAAAATAACTACAGACTGTAACATATCTAGAAGCCTCTGAAGTATTTGTTTAAATTTTAAATGCTGCATCTGCATCTGTGCTGCAGTTTCAGATATTAAACCCTGATGTATGTTTTGAATCCCCACAAATTACGCAATTTCTTTTGCTTTCCTGCTGCTTCTCCTTTAATACTACTACTATCAGCAAGTTTTTTTATTGCTTACCAGGAGTAATACTGATTTCATCTGCAAGATCCAGGCTAGTCATAAGTTACCTCATCACTAAGAAAAGAATTCTCTACATTCATTAACAGAAGAATAGTAGCAAGAGTTCACATAACCTTGACTATCATTTTGCTTTCTCCTCTTTCTTGTTTTATACCATCCTTTTGAACTTAGTCAAGATCCTCACCTGATATAAAGTGATGTCACCCCATTGAAATCTTGACTAACACAAGGTTCAGAAACCTTCCTCCTTCAGACCTCCATGGGCATGTCTAGATTTGCAGCTAAATGATTGTCAGTGCTTAACATGAGAACATATGAGATCTAAATGAAAATATTAAAGTGCTCAGATAACATGAGTTTGTCCTGCGTCCCTGATTTGAAGAGTGTTGGTATATATGTTGAAGTTTTAGTCATGCTGTACTAGTGCCAGCCCTGTTGTGTGAAGATATATAGAAGTACTATCATTTTCATGTCAATCAATTTTTAATTATTGTTATTACTTCTTCTTTTTTTTTTTTTTTTTTTTTTGATAGATTACCTTGATGCAGAATTCATGACTTGGAAACTGAAAGTCTCTCTGAGGTTGGAATTGATTCACAGGAACTACAGTAATTCTGCAACCAGGTACAAAACATGCTAAGTGCTGTGAAATGTTCCAGTCTTTGATCTGCTTTGGTCCTTCTTTGTAATTGGACATTTGAGCAGTCCCAAATACTTGCAATGGCCAGAAATAACTAGACCAAGAAAGTGAGAGAGAGGAACAACTGTCATGGCACTTTTTATTTCAATTTTCTACAAAGAGGCTACTGCACCTTTTCTCATGGACACGGATTTGCCCATGGGCGTGTGCAAAAATTATGGGCTGGGCTTGTGCCCATCACATCCAAAACTGCTAGCTTCAGGTTGGCATTAGAAGTATTACTGAAACAAAATTACCTTCTGGTCTAGAGGTTAATAGTTGGGTCTAGTCTGGAAAATTTGACACATTTAGGAATACTCTTTGGCACAGAGGTGGGGTCTCACAGCCTCAGTGACTGTTAGTGGACTGTCTATTAGTGAACTTGCACGTGAATTAGGACACAAGGTCCTTGGAGAGAAAACAATGCTTGGAAAAGGCTAAGGGAGATTCTGGCTACTTGGGAGAAGCGACACTGTGATCAAGAATTGTTCTAACAGTTCACCAGTATCAGCATAGGAACCCTTTGCTACCTGCAACTATCATCAACCATGCTTGATTCAGCAGCTACCAATGCAGCCTTAGTAGTACAATATCTTCAGGGAGAGAAATTTAAAATTTATTTTGATATTTCATCTTTCTGTGATGTTAAAGCCAGTGATACTGCTATATGCAACAACAGTTTCCAAGTGCTTGAAAGAAACAATTGTCAATGACTCAATAATTTTACCCGGCTATGGTATATCCTGCTGTGTACAAGTTTTCACAATTGCCTCCTTGCAAAAAGTTTCTATATGTTTAATTAAGTGATATCATGGACCCTGGAGATTCTTTCTACTATCTCAGACTCAAGAGGGGAAGAAATATTATGAAATTGATACTATTCTTTTTGAAAGGAAAACAAAAAAATAACAGTGTAAATAAAAACCCAAAAAATAATAGTGTAATTTGTGATTACACTAAAATCCTTTAACAAAGGAAGGCAGACCCCTATGTATACAAAATAATTCTAGAACATCTATACTATTAGGGCTTTTGTACTTTGTGCTTGATATACAGTCAAGAAATAACTGAGATTAAGAAGAGACCGTGCTTGTTCAATGAATATCTCCAAATATTATCCTGACCTCTAGACTGCAATTCAACTATTAGGATGATCAATTGTTTGTGTTTCTTTTCTTCCAAGCAATATCGACTCCCAAGTGAAGAAGTGGAATTTTAGGGGAAAGAAATTATCTCCGATTTGCTTTACATATCCCTTACCTTTTTTACTTCTGCGTTTTGTTTATGCAAAATGGGCTAAATGGAATGTAAAGTCCACTTTGAATTCAAATGAATGTGAATTTAATATGGATTTTTATGTGCAGTTTGCACTTCCCTGGACTGGAACAGAAAATATACATATATTTTAAAAATGATGTCACTATTGTGGTAGCATCATAGGGTCTGAATTATGCTATGGGAGGCAGTTTATAAACATGTAACAGAGTCACAGTCTTTCTCCTCAAGGGTTGCAAATTATACATTAGACAAGATGCCAACTGTTTGCTACAAGAAATAGGATGAGTGTTTTCTATCTATTGGTTTGATGCTGACATTTTTATTCAGCAAAACTTCCACTGAAATGAAAAATTTAGAGGAAGCATTGTCTGATGAAGGTGTGGGAGATCAAGTGATTTTTTAATTTGAATATCACTAGGAAGCAAAGACAACTGTCTTTACCTTGCCAGGGAGTAAGATTCTGTTATCAGAAAATTTCGAGTTTTGACTCTTGACCAGAAGTATTTTTATGTCTTTTGATATGGTGTGTTAGGTGCATCTGGAATTCTTGGATTACTCTCCAAAGAGTTAGAGTTTTTTGTGTTATTGCCACTGGTCTTCTTCCAACAAAATTGAATTTAACCTCATTTTTTGCTTAGTTTATCAATTAGACATGTTTGTGATATAATGTCCTTTATAATTGCTAAAGCATGAGATTTTTCATAGAATCATAGGATTGTTCAGGTTGGAAAAGACCTTAAATATTATTAAGTCCAACCATTAACCCAGCACTGCCACATTCACTATTAAACCATGTCCCTGAGGGCCACGTCTACACATCTTGTAAATACCTCCAGGGATGGTAACTCCATCACTTCCCTGGGCAGCCTGTTCCAGTGCCTGAAAACCCTTTCAGTAAAGAAATTGTCCCTAATATATGACCTAAACCTCCCCCAGTGAAGCTTGAGGCCATTGTTTCTTGTCCTACCACTTTCTAATTGGGATAAAAGGTTTACCCCCACCTGGCTGCAATGTCCTTTCAGGTACTTGTAGAGAGCAATAAAGTCTCTCTTGAGCATCCTTTCCTCCAGACAAAACAACCCCAAAAGACTTGTGCTCCAGATGCTTTACCAGCTCCCTTGCCCTTCCCTGGACACACTCCAGTGCCTCAATGTCCTTCTTCTCCTGAAGGGCCCAACACTGAACACAGGATTCAAGGTGCTGCCTCAACAGTGCCAAGTACAGTGGGACCATCCCTGCCCTGCTCCTGCTGGCCACACTATTCCTGCTACAGGCCAGGATGCCATTGGCCTCCTTGGCCACCTGGGCCCACTCTGGCTCATGTTCAGCCACTGCCAGTCAGCAGCCCCAGGTCCTTTTCCACTGGCAGCTTTCCAGGCACTCTGCCCCCAGCCTGTAGCGCTGCCTGGGGTTGTTGTGACCCAAGGGCAGGACCTGGCACTTGACCCTGTTGAACCTCACACAGTTGGCCTCAGCCCACTGATCCAGCCTGTCCAGATCCCTCTGCTGAGCCTTCCTGCCCTCCAGCAGATCAACACACCTGCCCAACTTGGTGTCATCTCTGAACTTACTGAGAGTGCTCCGAACTGTCCAAAGGTGAACTTTCCATCACATATTTTTAAACTTTCAGAGAAAGGAACAATTTTGATTACAGATAAAGTAAGTCATTGACATATTTCACACAACAATAAACCTTACTCCCCTGCAAAATTTGAAATTATTTTGAAATTTAGTAATTTTCATCTCTTTGGTTAATATGATTTCATTTTGTGAACAAGTAGATTGCACTGAGTTTGCTGTGACTTCTTGGATACTTGCAAATCTCTCTCTGGTAGAACTCCCGTGATCTTAATCAGAATTCACAATTCATTCCTCATGTCCAGCTTCTCTCTTTATTGAGCTTATTTTTTAATTAAAAAAAAAAGTTAGAAAAAGACACAAGTTTTCTGAGTTACAATCTTCTGTAGACAGTAATACATTATTGTATATTTTTAGATTATGCTTTATTGCCCTGATCAAAGAGATTTTAAAAGTGTAGAAGTATAGTGTAGTCTTACCTTGCCAGTAGAGAAATTAATAAATTACTATTAACCCAGGTACTCTTTACTATATTAAAGAAACTTCCAATTTCAGCTTGAGGTACAAATTATTAAAGAACTATTTTAATGTGGTGTCAGATTTTTCCATACTTGGACATTATTGCCCATTTTGTGATAAATTATTTTTTTCTCAGAAGTCTAATTGTTTTAACCAAATTACCTGAAAAGTTTGGTTTTCATTACAAAATGTGATGCTTCTAAATCCCATAATGGTGAAAAAGCTTGATGGCATGACACATAAAACTTTAAATCCCACACAACAAGAAAAGGAACCCAACATCGCTTTTAAAATAATCTGATTTTAAGCCAGTGTCTTGATTTATAAACATATATGTTTGTCCATACTGAATCCCCAATCTGTCCTGGAGCAGCTCTGATAGTGTTTAGTTTTTAAAATCAAATTTTTCAATATGACAAACATTTTTCTTCCATTCTGCTGTGTGAAAGAACCACACCCACAAAACATTTCACTACATGGGCAAAACAGTGAAGCTGCATGCAATACTGACAAAAATCATGCAACACTGCATCAAAGTGTTTCTCTCTTACTTTAAATTTTTTGGTTATTACATATATAATTATGGGGTTTTGTTTAAATAAGGATAATTGATAAATATGTTTGACATGGATGTATCATCTTTTTTTGTTTAAGTTGGCTGTACCTGCCAAAGGTCTGTACAGGAACACAGCAAATTTTATACAGTTGGCTGGAAAGCAACTCTAGACACTGGAGATAGAAGAATCCATTGTGTTCTGTGGCCAGTGTAGTCCTTTGGTAACTTTTGGAATATTGCAGAGAATACTAATGGAAAAGCTTGCACCTGCTGATTGGAGTTAAGAAAGTATCCCACTTGCAAAGTTAGCTTTCGACATTAAAATGTGCACTTGTGATTTACCGACAGAGAGGGCTGATTTATTTGAATTTTTTTATAATCCATTATGAAGGATCTAAATGTACCCCTTGTATTCAGTAAGAGGTCACATTTTTTCCTGTATCATTTTAGCCTGCAGATGGATGATGAGCTTTAGCCTGTTGGATTTACCTTCTGACTTCATGGATTAGCTGCCAGATGACTGTCACCTTCCCTTGCAAACCTGTTGTTTGCCTGTTTTGGTTTTGAGTTTTGTCAATACTGACAGTAGTTCCATGACAATAAGTTTTGAGCAGCAACTTTCATGTTCAATTTTTGTCCTAATAGATGTGGCTTTGTAAACATTATTTGAAAACTGTTGGGCTGGCTGGTCACAGAATACGCCTTTCTGCTTACCTGCTGCCTTTAGTCAATTTTACTAAAGACTTCTAACTTTCTTCATTAAAGGAGTCCCATCAGTCTCCCACATAAAAATTTTGCCACTACAATTGCCTACAGATAACTCCTAGACTAGTAAAGGCTGGAGGTAGAGGTAATAGCAGGAAGTTCCACTCATATCTTTTCTGTCTTATGTAGTCCTATTTTAAAATGTCTTCTGCTGATACTCTGGAAAAACCTACCATTGGCTTTTCATGTAAGGGTCAATTATCCTTGGAAATGAATCTTGAAATCTGGCTGTTTTGAAGATAATGAGATTAAAAAAATAAATTAATATTGGAGCTGAAAACTTGCTAGCTCTCAGCTAGAACGATTTTGTTAAGATTTCCTGTTGCACACATATTTTATATCTTTTGGGCAGTGTTAAAATATTCTTCATAACAAACCACTTGTCTCGCAGTCTTTCATTCTTCTCTCTTTGACTTACTCTGTGTCTTTCCTAACTTATTATTTACTGATTATTTACTGATTATTTGAATTGAATTGAGACAGACTGTGTTTAATTGTGCAATTTTGAGAGGACTTAGTGGGTAAGAAGATTCAGACTCTGACAGGAGGATTAATGAGGCAGGGGAAGGGAGGTGGTGAGACAAGTACATGTCTGTTTTTGCAGTGGGCCTTGTTTTTTTCTCACTAGGGCATTGCCAACCCCACCATACCACTGAATCAGCTCTCAGAAAGTTTGGTTTTCTGCTGAATAAGGTCCAGACACTTTGGATTTTATTGGTTAGATTTTTCATTTCCTTACTTGGACAAAGATATACAATGTTTAGGGATTAAGTTTTTCTGATTTCAATTGCAACCTATATACTTCGTTGCCTAAGTGCTACTTTAGCATCAATTGCAAGAATATAAATAAAAAGCACCACTCTCTATTTGTTCATCTAAGACCTTGAAAAGCAGTAAATCAAAATACTTTCTTGGTCTACCTTCAGTTCTCATGACAGGCCCAATACATTTGGACTGCTGCAACTTATTTAGATGATGTTTGTCAAGATGGTGGCTTTAAAACACATAGCGGCTTTTTTACAGCAAATCTGATTACTATTTTATGTGTCTAACCCCATGGCAGAATGGAACTTAAACATTTCCCCTTTCCAAGCAAGTTTACTCCACAATTCAGGGACAGTCTCTGTGTTCCTGGAAACAACTCAGATGTGCAGAAAAAGAGAGATTTTGTGTCTGCTAGCCTTTGCCCAGTGTAGTGAACTTCAGTTTCTACCTGCTCTTGAGGGATCAGTGAGAGACAGAGAGAAAGAGCAGGACATACAAAATAACAATGTTTCCTATTCCAGGAAATTAAGCATCATGCACTGTTTCCTCGCAGAGGAAAATAATCTAATCAACACTGTAGATTGACAGCTGTGATTAACTTATTTTGCCTAAAAGCCTGATTTTGCCACTCTGTGTAGACTGAATAGAATGAAAATAGCTGTCCCAGGTGAGGACCCCAAGGACTTTAGGAAACAGGAAATGACACTTTTGGTACACATACACATCTTTTTAGTGGGAGCCATAGTGAAAAAAATAGAATTTGGATTTTTTCAAAAGAGCTCAAACACAAAGCAGAGCTTCCTTAATGCACCAGGGAGAAAGCTCAGGCTACATTACTGAGTCTAAGAGTTAAATGGTGATTACTCTTTGATCCTTGGAGATATTTTTTTCTCATTCTGGCTTTTTCAGCTAGTTCCCCCCTTTTTCTTTTTAAGGCATGACTTTGATTACAAGTTAGATCTTTGAAAATATGTCAATGAATTTCATCTCCTAGACACATAATTAATCTTCATACAGCTCTGGTAGTAATGCAAACACACCTGTAGGATGTTTTCCATTGAAAACACAAGGAGAGAACCTGTAATAAATCTGAGAATGATAGCTTTATTGTGACTGACAGAGCTGCTGGAGGCCTCTTCTTTATGAGTATAATTTGGGAGTATATAAAGGAGAGATTGATTTCCACAGACCACTCTCTTTTCCTTAGTATTTATTCGTAGTCTGTGTAACCCACTCTAATTTTTATTTTACAAAAAGACCTAACATATGTGACTTGATTAAAACAATGCATACTGCATTTCTATGAGTCAGCACAGGCCAATTTGAACACAATTTAATTTTGTACTTCGCAAGCCCTGTGACTGAGTGCAGTGCATGATTTATCAGGGAGTTGCAGCTCTCTTCCTTGTCAAGACTTGTACTTCTGGATCCTTTGGAAACAACAGTTTAACCTTTTGAACAGAGCCAGTACCTTCTAGCAGGAGAAGATGAAGTGCTTTGAGAAAGAGGCTATGGGAGTAATGAGATGTGACTGTGAGATGAGTCTTGCTTGACAACGTACAACAAACCTCACATCTCATGCTAAGAAGTGGCTGTCACTTTGATCTGCATGAAGCTTAGTGCTCCGTGGGTTTGGGCCACTATGTGTGTGTTGAGTCAAACCTCTCTGGTACAGAGAAAAATTCACCTGATGTCCACAGGGCCACACAGGAAGTGCAAAGGAAAGAAGCTGACTCCTTGGCTAAGCCTCACAGCATTCCCTTACTAACACTTATCAGTAACACTTTTACTGATAGGGAAATTGAAAACTAACATTTTAAATAACTTGATTACTGTGTTCTTCCCTTAACTTCACCTCTTGCACCACGCTGCCCCTAGGACACTTTTTCTTTTTAACAAATCACATCTCCTTGAAAATCCTTGAAAAGGGGTATCCTTTTCTTAGATACTCCTCTGTTATGAATTGTGATTATTGTTTCTTACTTATTTATTCTGCAGGATGACTAGGCAGTAATTCTGTGTGGGACAGAGTGCTGATGGGAATTCACCAAATACAGCAAAGGAAAAATTTATGGAAATAAGAGGCCCTATAGAACAAAGAACATCTTTCTACTTGCTTGTGATGCTTCATTCTTGCTCAGATCCACCATAGGACCTTTTCTCTGCTGCTTCTTTTATTTATAATCAAAACAAAATGAGAACACAGCTTGACCACAGCTGAGATATGTCTTCATTTGAGGTCATCACATTTCAGTGCTGTGTCAAAAAATGTGTTAGAGACAGAAAGAGATTCAATCTAGCTGAAGTAAAGACACTGCACTGCCAATAATTGTCTTCTGTAATAGTTAGTCACATTGAAAGTATTAATTAAAGAAGAAGTTGGGTGTTTTTTTAAAGTGTGATGTAATTCAGTGCCAGCTGGCTGACCAAGAGGTTGGGGTAGGTTATATTTGTCTCTCTCAGAATAGGAAGAACAGATCTTTTATTTTTCTTTGTTAAAACCCTGTATGCTTGGCTGTACCAGACCAAGCAGATTGCTTGAAGTGACTGGCTGCCAATGTAATTTGTGTTGGTAAATAAATATAAAATGTTGGGATCTTTCAAAGATGGGATCAGGAGGCAATGACTGATGCCAAGCAGAGTGCACTCATTTCCTGAGAAACAAAACTGCTCTATCAGCTCACCTTAAGTTTGATTTGCACAAACTCCATTTGTTCTGTCTCTTCATAAGCAAAGCTGTTAAACTGAAAAATCTCCTATGTCTATTGTGTAATGTCAGGCTCACCTGGCTCCTTCTCATCCAGCCTGAATAAAGGGCTATCCTTTGCCCTGTCCCATGAAGCTTGCTTTTTGTCTTCCTGTCAACCAGCTTACTGATGCTGGTTAGTGTATGTGCTAGCTTTGGCTGGGATAGAGTTAATTTTCTTCACAGCTACTATGGGTTATATTTTGGATTTCTGCTGGAAACAGCATTGATAATCACAGGGATGCTTTCATTGCTGCTGACCTGAGCTAATAGAGTGTTAAGACCTTTTCTGCTCTTCATGCCACCCCACCTGTGAGTGGGCTGGGGGTGCACAAAGTGTTGGGGAGGGACACAGCCAGGACAGCTGACCCAAACTGACTCAAGGCATACATCGTACCGTATGACATCACGTTCAGTATATGAAGCTGGGGGAAGAAGAAGGAAGTGGGGGTGTTTGAAGTGATGGCATTTGCCTTCCCAAGTCACTGGGACATGTGATGGAGCTCAGCTTTCCTGGGGAGGGCTGAACATCTGCCTGCCCACGGGAAAGAATTTCTTGGTTTGCTTTGCTTGTGCCTGTGGCTTTTGCTTTGCCTATTAAACTGTCTTTATCTCAACCCATGAGCTTTCTCAGTTTAACTCTTCTGGTTCTTTCTCTCATCACACTGCAGGGAGTGACCGAGTGATTGTGCGATGCTGAGCTGACAGGTGGGGTTAAACCACGAGCGTATAGTGGAAGGAGGTGGAGTGATGACATAGGTGATATAGGCATGCTGAAGTAAAATAGTGAGACACAGATAATAGATGTGGACTTGGGAAAAAACAGCTGAGACTCTGGTGCAAAAATTTCAAATTTGTACAGTTCCTCCAGAGGAGAATTATGGCACAGCAGAAGGCAACATCTCCCAGGCCTGTGGAAGGCAGAAGTGGGTATCACCTGATAAAAAGAGGTGTAGATAAACCTGCTGTTTCCTCATCCCTGAAAAAAGGCTAGGAAAAGGTGTAATAAAGTCCTGCCCGTTGTGGGTAGTAATAAGTTAGTCCCCTATTGCACTGTACTTCTGTAGGAAACTCAAACTGGCTTTTCCTACATCACAGGGATGATCGAAGGTACATTGAGAGTTGCTGTTAAGACAGACATAATACATTCAGCAGAAACATAAAAAAACTCTTCTTTTGTGGAACAATTCAGAAAGGGGAAAATCCTTTGTAGAAAGGAATAAACTCAACTAAAAGCAAACCACTATGCAGTTCAATAAAAGGTTGCCCTCTCCAGTCAAACAGATACAATTTGCCACAGTGTATAAAAAGGATCTTTTTCAATTTAGCTATTTCCATTAATGTATGAACCACTGATCAATATTAGACATCGCTTAGCTTCTCAGGTCATGAGAAACAACTCACTGGCAAGCATTGTATTTCTAGGAGACAAAGTCGGTGGAGTAAATATATGACCATGCAAACAAATTGAATACTTTTCATGCAAGTTGAGGACCAAATTAATAATTCTCCTTCATTGTGTCAAAGGTATAAAGATTCAGGTCTATTCCAAAGGCTATGAATTTCTGGGCAGCCTTTTCAGGATGGTTCTCAAATACATCTGGAGATCTCTGGAGAAGAAAACAGACCTTGGATCGAGCTTCACCTGCCCTTGTGGCCTTGTAGGAGCTAGCAAATTTCACATGTAAGGAGAATCTGGGTAAGTAGACTACAGAAACACAGTCAGGAAACTACATGACAAAATCATAATTTGTAATTTCTGATTGCTTTTTGTTAGAGCAGCTTTCTGAGGCCTCAACTATCAACACATCTCCATCATACCCAGCACTGAACATATTTGTAATTGGACACTGTTCTTGTTCTGCAGTCTGTAGCAATAAAGGCAAGTAATATATTAGCTGTTATACAGATGGAGGACTGGGAGATTAAATATCTTGTCCAGGGTCAAAAAGGAAATGTGTGACAGGTCTGGGACTTGTGAACCTGGAAATGTGGAGTTGAAGGCCTCAGCTGTGGGGTGTATATTTACTCTTGAGTGTTAGCTGACTGCACATTTAACAAAACACTCCAAAGGACACCAATATGTTATTGCTTCTATTGGAAAATGACTGGACAACCGTGCTTCTTCTGACAACTGGCCAAATCTTTCCTGGGCAAACTATTCAGTTTTGATAAATTGTACAAAGTAATTTGAAAAATAGATTGTTTAGTCTTCTGAGTATGCTTACATAGATTCTTCACAGAACAAACGATGTCTCCTTCTTGTAAATATTAATAAATAATGTTTTTTACATTTCACTTAGGAGCAATCAAACAGGCAAGAAATAACCATGACTGGAAAGTCTGAGCTACTAACTCAGTTCAATGCTGTCAGAAGAGTTCTAGTCAACAGCGAGTTCAGGCAGTTAAAAAGGATGGACTAAGTATAGCAGGGATTTTCCCTTATTTGAACTACAGAGCTTCTCTTTTAGCTTAGAAATGCTTTGGGAATCAATGACCTGGGTTGTGGCTCCATTAGTAGTTTGGCCCAATTTTAATTAGCTGATGATGTGTGCACTATCTTTTGCTAATAAAGGGTATAATGATTTTAGATGGATGTTGCTATAAAGCCCCCAAATTTTACGTGTGCAATGTCCAACATTAAGCCTTCTGGTCTCTTCTGGGTCATCTCCACTTCTAGTGGGAATCCTGAAAGGGTGTCCAGGTTTGAATGCAGCAGAGATGCTGAGCGAGGAACTTTTCTGACTGGTGCTGTGCTGCAGTGGCTTTTGACAGCAGGATACCCAATTGTCCCTGTAATTAACTGTGTACTGAGGGTCCATTAGAAAGGCGTGTGATGACCCCAGGCCACAGATTTCTGGCTTTACCATGGCCCTGGAAATATCAGGTTAGCCATAAAATAATTCCAGTTTACACCATATGAGTAAAATTGAGGCAAACGTTTTAATACTCTTGAGTAGCAGGGTAGGAGGTCAGAGAAGATAGCATAGATGATGCTTTTTCAGAGTGTGATTAATTTTTTTCTGTGTAGCAAAAAAGAAAAAAAAAGAGTAAATGTTAATCAGAACACTTGCAATTACTAAATTCTTTTTTGTTGTTTCATAGTCGCTTTCTTCAGTAGTGTAATTGTCTCTTCTTTTGTGCAACAAATGAAGGAGTTAAAAATTTGATATCAAGTGGGATTCGTATCTTATTTAAGTTATTTTGCTGTTTAACAGAGGTACAATACAGAGGTTCCTGTAGGAAAAAAGAAACCCCAAACCCTCCAGAAAGACAAATTGAGGCAAATCTAACATGCATGAGTTAAAAACTATGGGTTCTCCTCTAAATCTGTGTTTTGAAAATAGAGTGCAGATATGTGTATGTGTGCTTGTGAGTTAAGAAGGTGCTATTTCTTTCTTAGCAACATCACAGAAATATAGAACAACTCAGGATGGAGGGAAGCTCCTAAGATTGTCTGGTCCAAACTTTCATGGGAAAGAGAGTTGAGGAGATCATCTAGTACCGTTTCCAATTGCATCTTGAAAACCTACAGTCATAGGAGCTCTACCACATCCCTGGGTAAAAATGCTTTATCAAAAATGCAATCAAATGCATTTTAAAATCCCTGTTTACCAGTAATGCATCTGAGCAAAAGGGGGACAAAAGTGAAATGCCTAGTGAGAAATTCTGGATATGATTAAGCATAATGATCCCCACACTAAGGAACAGAGAAGATTTAGTGCAATATATTATCAGTGCCAGACAATCTTACCTTCCTCAAGGTATCTTCTTGCTTCCTCTCTCCACTCTTAAATTTCAATTTGTGCTTACTTTACAGGATTTTCTGTCCCTCAGAAAGGCAAAGTGGCCTACTTGTTCCCCTATAATCAGGTTGCACACAGAACTTAACTAGGTGGTTTACCAAGTCCTGAGGGATTGCTCCTCATAGAAGAAAACCAAATTCAGAGTTAATGCTGTGGGACTGCCGGCTCTAAACAGCTCATTGTCAGACTGATCTGCTCCTAAAATCCCCGAATGGGTGTGGGAAGCCCCTTTGAGTGTTTAATGATAATGTGGTTTTCCTCTTTCATTAACTTTTGTGTACAAACAGCTATCATGCTCACTGGATACTAAGCACTTTACTGCCCATCTACATCCACATCAATGCTACTTAAGGCTAATCACACACTAACTACATCTCCCAGTGACAAAGCTGCATCCCCACTCTGTCTGTATTGATCTCCCATCAGTCATTTGTAAGTGACCGTGCTAGACATGGCCCTTGGGCATTTTTCCAATACAAAAGCCACTTAGCATTAAAATTGCAGGATCTCTTTTGGCTGTTTTACAAGTCTTTATCAAATGCGGATAAAAACCTACCTTTAATCATAACTACTCTATGAATTTTTTTCACCTTTGACCATTGACCCCTTTAAGATAACGAGAACATTTGTGCACCAGACTGCCCTTCTTCAAGTTTTATTCATTGCCTGAGAGGGCCGCTAGAAGCAGTGGCAAAAATTACTGGAAAGAAAATCCTTTGGCAGCAGTGTTTGTTTCATTTTAACAATAACAACACTAAAAAGAGTTCTTATTTAAGAGGGTCATTGTTTCAGTCATTCATATGCCCTTTGGGTCATGTGCCCATCACTTTACCTCGTTCAGATGAGCAGGCAATAGGGCTGCCTTTCTGTTCCCAGTCCTCTGCCATACACCCTTGTACTTCTTGGCATGAAGACTGTGTTTGTTTTGCACATCTATGTGAAAAGCCAAACTAGTACAAATTCTTTTACCCTATCACTGCCACATATGAACGCTGAATATATAATTTCAGACACTCTGTGGTTGTTGGATCTTGTTCAGGAGGTTAGATGAGAATTACAATTGCATCATTCTGCCATGCTTTCTTTTCTGTACTGTTTCAAGTTCTCCCTAATTTGAGGATACATCTATGGCTTCAGAACAAGCTTAACAACTGTCTTTTTTTGAAGTTCAGTACTCGTCCAACTAAATCAGCTTGTAGCATAGCTTGGCTGTGTTCAAGTAGCAACTATTTTAACAATTGCTCAGGTCACGTGCAAGGCTGTTCACACTGGCCTGTGGAAATTATTAAAAAATATTTGTGGTGGAAAGCTACTGTTTGCATACAAGCCTGTAAGGTCTCCTCCTTGCTAGAGTTACAACTTGCTGTATTTGTTGGACTTTGAAACTTTAAACATTTCACAGACAAATCTGACTTTATTCCCATAAGAGGATTCATCAGTGCATTTGAAGGGCCATATGTTGAGTTGACACTATCAACTATAGGCAATATGCCAACGAAGTACTCAAGCAGGCAGCTCTTCCTGAGCTCCATACTATCTATTTTTTGACTATCTATTTTGATTTGTGTCTCATAAAATGCATCAATTACATATATAAAGAGAATTTCTCCACAGGATGTTAATGGAGTAGTGTACAGTAAAAGGTCAAAAGCACTGTGACTGATCCTCTCAGAATAACATTCAGGAAAAGCTTTCCCTAAAACAGAAAAACTGTTTATAGTAATGATAGCAAAATACAAATGTCACTTTGGAGTCTATTTGCCTAAATAAATGGCTCTCAGCATTTTTCACTCAGTGTGTTACTTCTTCGGACTAAGACCAACCTGTCTGCTCCAAATTTCACACATTTTCTACACGTGGCATGTTTGGCTATATGGAAACAGGTCAGATAGGATGTTGGGATAGTAAAAAGGAAGCAAGATTAAAATGAACTCACCTGATGTGTCAGCTGCTTGTTGTATCATTTTGTGTCTGGCAGTATCACTGCTATACAATGGCAATGCTGTGTAAGCAAGTACAATCATGCCAGTGACCAAAGACAGAAAAAGTGAGGTGTTCTCAGCACCACTGTCAAACATCAACTGGTGGAAATATGTGTGTTACTTGAACCAGTGTTTCTTTTCCCTCATCATCATTCTGTTCCCACCCTCATCCACAAACCTGTGTTGAAGAATGATTAAGGTTGTAATCACATTGTAGATGGTTCACTTGGTGATGAGAGTAACTCTGTGATGGGGCATTAAGAGCCCCGGATCACACTCCCTGAGGTGTTAGACTGAAGCGTGCCAGTTGAACTGAATCTTGTGCCAAACTTAGCTATTTTGGACAGTAACTTTGAAATTTCATGATGGACAACAAGAAAAGATTTTTTTAAGCCATTACAGTTGCAATACATGTATTGTACTAATCCAACTTACAATTATACTTCTTCCATATTTTCATTAAGCACATAAATAATAAAATTTAAACTCTGCCTCATCACTTTCCTCTATATTGTCCATGAGTTCTTCCAGGTACAAGTCATTTTGTTTAACGGATAGGTCCAGAGTATGTGTAATTATTTAATACTAACCTGTGTACATTTCTTTACTTTTAATGCATTATGGTAATTTTCAACTAATAAAAAGTTAATTGCATTATAATAAAATACTAACAGTACTGAAAACATAAAAAGGAGAGGGGAATTCAGACCAGGAAGATGCTATTGAAAACAAAAGACCAAAACCACTTACACAATATATATGTACATTTGCACAGAATGCAACAGTCATAACAAGAGCACCAAGGTGTGAAGTGCTTTAAAGTCCTCTAATGCAGCCAGTATCTTTAGAAAGGCTGATAACCACCACAGCTTTTCCATGCCATGGCCTTATTTTTCTAACCAGGCAGGATAACTTTACAGCCTGGTTCAACCTCCACGTCTGTCCAAACTTTAATCTGATTGAACATCCATTAGTGTTATATTTGGTGGCTTTTTTAACATGGGCATTTATCTCCCAAAGCCAAGACTGACCCCAAAAACTGACTTAATTCATGCCATTAAACTGCTGGCAACTTAGACACTACTGCTATGAGCTTGAATTGATCCAGAGCCTGAGGGTAGACAGTTCCATTTCTCATTAACAGCAACAAAAAAATTATGATTATTAACAGTATTTTTTAAGCTTTTCTTTATAAACCAGAGAAGGTAAGTAACCTAAGTGACCCTTACCAGGGTTATAAGCTAATTAATGAGTTTTATAACAAGCCCAGCCCTTGTCTTTGTGATCTATCTCTGGGAACTCTAAAAAAGTCAACATAAAGGACAGGATAAAAGACAAGACCCCATCTTGCAGAGACAGGCTTTAAACAGAAATCTTCAGGTTGGGTGGATTTTTAGGGTCCCCTCAGAGCTTATATTTGTTCCAGAGATGGGAAAAACAGGCTCCTGGGGTATTGGAATCAGAACTCAAAAACTTATAAAAAGAAGCACATAAAGACTTCAACTTTCTTAGGAGAAACAGTGCAGAAAAAGCAACTTATACTAAAGCTGTCATGGAGAATTTCCAGAAGACACAAATGCCAAGAGATGACAAATGGAGAAATATTAGCAACCTTCATAGAGAGGAATCAGAATGCAAAATGTTGCAAGCAAAAATGTAAAACTTTTGATACAAAAAGAAGTGGGAGAAATTGAGAGAGGGATACAGAAGAGAAAAAAAATAATTTCCTCACTGAGATACACATTTTTTAACTTTCTTCATTTGCTGCACATTCAGAGGGTCAGATGCTCTAGCTGATGCCAAACCAGAGTAAATTCTTCTGCTCCTCTTCTTTAAAGAAGCTGAGGGAGATCTGTCAGCATCTGCTGCATCAAAGAAAGCTTTTCTCAACAAAGAAAATGACTGTCAGGGAGGTTGATTATGGGAATGGAGCCTACCTGGGTATGGCTAAGAGTCTGGACGGATGAGTCTTCATCCACTTGGAAACTCTAACCATATCAGTTAAGTTACCCCAACCTTCACTGAAATGGACAGATATACACCCAAGTGTACACCCTGCATCAATATATGACTCCTTTGGAGAATAAAAAAAGTGCCATTTATTGCAAATAAACTTCAAAAGCTATTGTTCAATCAATGTATTCCCTTGGAATCTTACTAGCAACTTACAACATTTATGAAATAATTATATGGTGTTTTAATTTTCCCATTTTAGATCCCTCCTTTCGAACATAAATAATTTCTTGCCTTTCTTCCATGGGCTTATTTTAAAAAGATAAACTTTGGATTGCAGTTGTTGCATCCATAGAATCTTAATGCCTAACCTCAAAAATCTACATGCTAAATAAAGTCTTTCCCTCCAGAGCTCTAACTATATCCATTTCTCTCTTTTATTTCTGCTCAGTTTTTTTCATTCTTCAACAAAAGAATAAGTAAATCCTCATTACCCAGTATCAGTTGAGGCTTGTCTATATAAAGAATATATTGTGTTTTTTGTGAGTCTGTGTGTGCATGCAGAACTGCATTACATTAGCATTCCTGAATACAGGCTTTGTAATGTACTAATCTTAGGAAGGTAAAATCAATATTCAAATGATAATTATTTAGGAAGTAAATTGATCAATTTGTCCCAAGCTCCATGAAGATGCACTGAGGTCAATCCACTTTGCCTATTAAGATTTTGAAGATATCTGGTTGGATTACTTTCACAGTAAACGCCTGTTTTCCACCAAGGTTTGAGGAAATGGGGGAAAAAAAAAGAAAATAAAGATGAACTGAGCTTTAATGTTAGACCTTAGGAAAAACAAAATTTCATGTAAGTGCAATTTTCCTGGTCCCAGCAAGTTGTCCATGTAAATAACCTCTGTGTTATTAGCTTTTAGTACTATAGTTCTCCCTGTGGTGAAAGTGAAATGGCTGCTAACCAAACAGAGTTAACCTGTCTTGGTTCTACAGCCCTATATATATTTTCTGAATTATTTTTTAAGGCTTGGGAATGTGTGGATGAGCAACTACAATCTATATGGAAGAGAGACTGAAAGAACTTCGAGGCAAGCTATTCAAACAACTCTGGCATTTCAAAACTGAGCATAGTGAATTTTTTAAACTCAAATAAAACATTGCAAAATTGTTATTGCTAAAATAATAGTCTATTCATCTTAGAATTATCACAGTAAGTGTTAGGGTAGAGGCACATATTTCCTGATGGCAAATCACTAGACCACATGAATTCAAATTCCATAAAACCAAAACTTTTCTTTCATTTCAGGAAAAGTACATTTTGCAGAAGGAGACACAGGTAGGCACAGTGTGTCTCACTAGCAACTGTTTCTAGCTCTTAAGCTTGAAATATGTTCAGTACAGAAATGGTCTTGTGCAGGTCAAGGAGTTGGACACAGTGATCCTTGTGGGTCCCCTCCAACTCAGCATAATCTGTGATTCTGTGATTTTTTTCTCCCCCTTTTCTAGAGGTTCTTTGCAGACAGTAAAGATTCCTTAGGTCTTAAGCATTTATTCTGAGAGTATAATAAAAGTATGGTAACTTAATACAGATTTCCCTAATGATTTTCTGATGTAAAATACTTCACAAATAAGAAAATTAGTAAGACCAGTACCTCATTTCATATAGTGTTTTTCAGCCCATCATCGTTTGAACTGGTGGCTCGAAGATTAATTTCTTGGAGTTCCCAAATTATCTGCCTTGGACTTGATTTCAGTATCGAGGTTGTGGAAACCAAAGAAGACTAGTGGTCCCTGCAGAATTGTTCAAGACAGGGTAAGATTCACCATTTAGGAAACCAGTTGTCTATGCAGTCACTGAAACACAGAATCACAGACTAAGAAGAGTTGGAAGGGACCCACAAGGATCATCAAGTCCAGCTCCAGGCCCTGCACAGGACCATCCCCAAGAGTCACACCATGTGTCTGAGCATTGTCCAAAAGCTTCTTGAACTCTGTCAGGCTTCGTGCTGTGACCACTTCCCTGGGGAGCCTGTTCCAGTGCCTGACCACCCTGTGGGTGAAGAATCTTTTTCTAATATCCAACCTAAACCGCTCCTGACACAACTTCAGGCCATTGCCTCAGGTCCTGTCACTGGTCCTGTCACAGAGAAGAGATCAGTGTCTGCCTTTCCTCTTCCGCTCACGAGAATGTTATAGACTGCAATGAGGTCTGATTACTATCTGCAATTGTTTGTTCAAAATGGAAAGGAAGAAATAACAAAGAGAAAGCTGAGGTTAAACAAAAGAGACTTTGGGGCCCTGGAACAACTGGGAGAGGGATCAGGAGCCCAGGTAGTGATTTTCTTGATTCTTCCGGTAACAAGGAATAATATTGATAGTAATAGGCAGATCCATCAGGTCAAAGCATGACTCCAGGGTGGTCTCAGTGGAAACATTGTTTTCCTACCAATTTCTAGTCTCATTTATGGCAAGAATGAAAACCAGTGATGTTAAAGGCTCTAATTTTATGGCAGTGACATTCTCTTGTCTCATCAAATGCTTTGTCTTGTGCAGCTGCAGCTTGAAAAGTTGTGCAAGCTGAAAAGGTGAGAAGCTATACACAAGTAGCTTCAGTTACTCTCTGGGTCTTCAAAAATCAACATTTTTATTGATTTCCATGTAAGACTTCTTGTCTGTATGCAATCTGGAGGACAATACATTCAACGCAGGAGCACACTCCTGGTACCAGGTATGCACTTTCCAGCTACTTTGGAAAAGAAACACAAGTGTGTGAGCATGGTAAGAGCTGGAGTGCAGTGTAATCTCTGGGCACTGGGGGGGCTGGGACTCTGAAATACTCCTGCTCTTCAGTGAGTATACTGTCCTTGTGCTTCATGGAAACTCAGAAATCTTTTGAGATGTGTAGTTTATAATTATAAGACCAGATGAATTTATAACTTCCTTTCACACATCAAAAAGAGGAGTTAATTATTTTATTTTGGAAATTTACATTTTTCGTTGATTGCATTTTTTTTTCCTGCAAGGCATTAAGAGTGCACTTTTTTCCCTGTTATATATAACAAATACTAGGAATAGATGTTGCGATTCTTCCACAGTAAAAGAGAGAGATTCTTAGTTTTAGTGTGAATTTTATGGCTTTTTTTGAGTCTATCTTCGCAGTATAATCCTAGTATTTGTCTGTCTTTCATTTCTTTCCTTTCCATGATCTCAAGATGTATGCTCAAGTTTTAAAGCAACTGTCCATCTGAAGAAAGATGAGTAGAAAGGAAAATTTTGTGCTATTATAGGGATCCATCATAATGGCAACATTTCCATGGTAATTTATAGCTGTAACTTCTGGCCTTCTCAGATGTTTTATAAGACATTAGGATATGTGGTGTATAGAGACAGTAGGAACAAATATTCTTGTGACCCCTCTGGACTACACATGTACTGAATGCTTGTGACTGTGGGGGACTAATTTAAAAGACTGATACAATCTTCCCTAAACCTAGGTCCCAAACCTACTTTTCAGTATTTTTTATGAATTAAAACACTCCATATTACTTTTACAGTTTCACTGCTCTCCAGGTTGAATTTTGCTTAATAGTAGTGATCTCCAGCCTGGTGGCAATGGATAAATTCCAAATAACCTTTGACTGTACAGTAAAAGACTCTGGTGAATAGAGCAGTACATCAAATATTTCTATGTGAATGTACAGTTGATTATTCACTGGAGTAGTGTTTGGAGATTGTCTTTAGACAGTTCAGTTGTAGATTTGAATGTCAGCATTATCATATGTGAATCTCTATCCTGTGTAGCGATGGCCTCAAAGAAAGCAACAGAACCAATGGCAAAATCAGTTTTGTACCCTTTATTTGCAAAACAGGTGTTTTTATACAGAGGCCAATCAAAGATTCTCAATGAAACAAAAATTTTGGTGCTCCAGTGATGAGGAACTATGGTATAAAGAGGAGGAAAAATGGAGGAAAAACAGGGACCCAAAATGCGCATGTGTACAGGGAGCTATGAACTTGGACGGGATATGATTTGGAAAAGGTTATTGAATCTCTGGATCCATCTTCCTTCTGGCACAGTATATTCCCCAGTATAACTCCATGTGGAGGGAGAGACAGAATAGAGAATAGAAGGACAAGGACAGCTATGTCATTCCTAGTTACCGTTCATAAAAATCCACTAACTTAACATTAAACTTTAAGAACTATGGCTTAAAGGAATAGAATACTTGAAGTTTGAATGAGCTGAGTTCCCTTTCCTGTGTCCTGCCTAAGTGGCTGTTGAATGGCAAGAGTGTATGAGAGGACTTCCAGTGAGAAAATTCTGACTGTTTTGAAGAGCAAGGATCCTCCAGGCTGTGAAAATAGACCTGAACCACCTCATGCTTATTTGTCTTAGAATCATAGAATCACAGAATGTTTTGGGTTGGAAGGGACCTTAAAGTTCCTCAAGTTCCAAACCCCTGCCATGGGCAGGGACATCTGCAATAGACCAGGTTGTTCAAAGCTCAATTCAGCCTGGCCTTGAACACTTTCAGGGTTGGAGCATCCACAGCCTCTCTGGGCAACATGTGCCAGTGCTTTACCACCCTTATAGTAAAGATTTTCTTCCTAAAATCTAATCTTAACCTACTCTCTTTCAGTTTAAAGCCATTACCCCTTGTCCTACCACTACATGCCCTTGTGAAATCTTCCTCTCCAGCTTGTCCTATGGGTATGAGAGAAGATTACTTTAATGGGAAATGTGATTATCGACTACAAAGAGGATTAGGCACAGCTCCCATTACAACAGAGAGAAAATTTCACAAAGTAATTTGCAAAGTGTAAAAGCAATATTTGGAACAATTCTGTGGTTGGAGGACTATCCATTATGAGAAGATGACATGTAAAATGGTATTGACCAGAAAACTGCTCAAAAATAGACAGTATCATCTTTTCAGTTCATAAACTCTTATCTTTTGTAAAAGACTATTTATAAAAGTTACAGGAGTTCCTTTGGGTTCCACCTTTCTCTGTTTCTTGTCTAACTTATACTAATAAATTTGGAAAAGGATATTTTGTATTCTCTGGGAACGATAAGGGCAAACAAGTGATACATGGGCAAATGTAGAAAACAGTGGATGTGGGAGAGGGAGAATGGAGATCAGTCTCTTTTTAAAACATCTCTGCATTCTGCCTGGGATACTTTAATATCTTTGAAATAATTTAAGTTCTTTCTTGCATTTTTTAGTCTTTTTAGGCTATGAATACATCTGGTGAAAATTGTACTTCTATAATCATATTCTAAATATCAGCAAGAAAAACAATTTTCCTGAATTTTCAAATGTGTTTATAAGGGACCATTTTTTTTTTATGTGCAGGCAAACTATCAATAACAGGCTGCAAGGTTTTGTCTTGTTGCTGAACCTCTGGCAACTTACTTTACACCTTTGAAAGCTCCCTATTCAGTTTGTGGGAACATTGAAAGGTACTACAATGTATGGTTTCCAAATTTTCCCAGACAAGCACAGGAGAAACAAAAGGCCCGTTTGTCCACATCATTAAACCACCTTGCAGTCTGGTACAATTGGCAGACTCTTCTCCAGAGAGAGTCAGAACAAAACCTGCAGGGGTTTTTCTAGGTCAGGTTGGAAGTAGGCTGGCAGAGCTGTGTCAGGCAACTTCTTCTATGTCTTCCTGAACTCTGGGGTCCAAACCTAAGATGTTCTCAGCAGTTTAAGTCCCACAAAAGATAAACTTATGACTATCCTCTTTTCAGGAATATTATATTCCCTTGCAAATCTGTATGTTTAAAACCAATGAAATGTGCACTATGAGTTTTGCACTTATATTATTACTTTCTTTACTGTCTTCTTATTGACATATGACTTTATTAATAACATAGTCTTGCTGTTGCCTCTGACTTTTTTTGAAAGTGAAGAAAACATATTTTATATTGCCAGAGCACTTGAGCTCAACAGAATTCTATGAAGGAATTTTTTTAATGGGAAACATATAGTACAAGGCAAGTCCTTCCTTTAATAATATTGATATTCTTCTTGTGCAGCCCCAAGTCCATTTGTATAATGCCAGTTTTGTATTACCTTGCTTGCTGTTTTTATTATCCACAGAATACAAATTAACCTCTTGGGTTGTGGAAAGACTTGGAAGATGTAGCCAAGACTGGGACAATGGGGTGCAGAAAGTCTCTCTGCTTCAAAGAACTTTGAATAAATATTTTTTTTTACTCTTTGAGAACTTTCCCTATTTTTTACCCTTTGGTGGTTTAGGCAATGTCACGCAACAGAAGTAGGTTGAAGTAGATCTAGATTTCATGGTTCCTGATGCTAAGGATCCTGTTTGATTACTTAAATCATTAACACCAGTTATACTGAAAGAATAAATTTAGCTTCAGCATTATTTGTAAAATAAAGCCCTGCAAAAATGGAAAGGGCTTTTAAGACAGAATTTAAAACTGAAGAGCATGATTTCTTCCATGACCCTTTATGTAAGATTCAATAAGTTTTGTGTGATTTCAGTAAGTTTTATTCTTATGGGAAATGGGAAGAAACAAGACAAAGTCACTAATTAAACCCCTCCAAAGCATGACAATTGTCCTTAGTCCTAGTTTGGGTCCAGTGAAAAGTGTCTGTTTTATGGTTTTAAGTGGAAACTTTTGAAGGGCAACCATGAAAATGCATGTCCATGTATGAAACCACCGTTTAAAGCAGAAGCCATGCTCGCTGGTCTGTGCCATGTTGGCTGCCACTGCCAACAGGGTGCCAAGAAATTCTGTGCTGTGTAGCAGACCCCGGGCACAGGGGCTTGCCCAGGTCTTGTGGGGCACACCTGGCCCTATGCTGCCTGGCAGCACATGAAAGCATGGCACTGTTACAACTACCTGAGGCTTCCTCTCAGGTACCAGCCCAGTGTGAAGTCCTTGCTTGTGCAGACAGACATATCTTGATTCACTTTCCTGATGAGGTCTTTGGCTTCAAAGTGACAACAGGGGTGTTGAAAAACAACCTCAGTGAGAAGCAGCTGGTGTATGCCCACCCTGCTATGCTTTCAAAGATTCCTTATACTGTATTTTCTATGCTTAACAGTTTTGACTTAACAACTGGTTCTGCCCAAGTTCAGATAGGAGGGTGAACAGCTCTCACTTCAGCTCCTTGCCTTAGCGGCAATGAAGCATGTAAGAAAAGCTGAAAAAAAGTGTGGAACCCCCAGACACAACATAATGAGGTACATATGCAACAAGACACTAGGTATGCATACAATAAATCAGTTCCTTACATGTCTTCCTTGAGAGGGGGTAATGTGGGCTTACTGTGCTCTTTTTCAAGCATGAAAAATGCCTGTGCGCTAATTCTGCGTACCCGCTCTTCATTAATACTGTGGCACTCAACAGAAATGGAAGGGACAAATCAAATATACCTGCTCCTTTCCAAACCAACCCTAAACAGCTATTTGAAATGCTTATATACATATTTTTGTATGCTCATTTTTTTGTTTATATTCATGCTCATGTGTCTTTAGCAATCCTTTGGAATGATAGACTTTCTCTTTAAAAAACTCACTTGTAGGTTTGTATTTAATTTACCATGTTCCTATATTGCTGTGACTTTTTTCTTACAAAACCTCATAGCTTATAAATTACCATAAGATTAAACCAGATATTGCTAATGTATTTTAAACAGTTGTTAAATTACCAAAGTTGGTTGATCCCTTCCTTGAAATTTGCTGATCCTAACTTTAAATTACTCCTAGGCTATTATTTATATCTTTTAAATCTTTTATAGCCATACACGGGTGCTTTTATGAAACCTGGTGTAACGTATTGTAAGAACAAAAGCATATTTATGTAAGTAGCACTGGGAGCTGAGTTGGCAGGTGTTTGCCACAAACTCTTAACCCCTAAGCATTAGTAGTAGGCATCAAGTGCATCCTCAAAAGGTTGTGAGAGTCTCTCTTTCTACAGAGAAACTGTTCAGGCTGAAAATGTATTTAACTGGAAAGAATGGCAGGGCTTGTGCTATCATCAAGTTTGTGGGCTACAGAATGAAATGAGGACTTAGGAATAACATTTGCAACAAATACCATAAACAGAAAACCAATACAGTTGTGGTGGCCAGGGCTTCTCAGAGCAACTGCAACCTTATATAGCTCATGAGGGAGCCAAGCAGAATTGTTCTTGTGAAGAAAGCAGTTTCAGATGTGTAAAGGAGCAGGGAAGGCCATAGTCTCTCCTCTTGCACAAACCAGACAGGAAAACTGCCCAGCTGGAGGAGATCCAGGGCTGTCCTACATGAAGAGGGGTAGCAGAGGGAGATAACCCTGTAAAAAGAAAATGACTTTGTCTAGAGCAAAGGGTCAGTCAGCTTGAGTTAAGGTAGTGAAATCTCACACAAAACTCCAAAAATTTCCTTGGTTTCTGCTAAAGCCAATGTTTGTATAAATCTGTTGGAGAATGTCAGCAAGGAATGAGAGTTCCTGAGAGTAGGGTAAGATGTGGCTGGAAACTTCCTTTCATCTTGTATGCACAAAACATGTTGGGTCCTTTAGCTTCTTCTATATGGGTGCACAATCCATGGTTCAACGTGCTCGTCAAAGCGTACCAGCAAGTCCTTTCAATAAAAATACTTTCATTGAAACATGTCATTTCACTGAAAACACACTTTGGAGACAGAAAATATAGTCAATTCAAGAAGATTTTGTTAGGAAAAGTTTCCTGGCTCCAGAACTTCATTTTAGAGAAGCCCAACACCCCCATGAGCCCCATGATTGCTGTTTATAGGCTACACCAGTGAAGTGAGAAACATTGATTAAGCCCCTGATCTCACTGAATAAAATCAGGGTATAATCACCTTCTCTGACTCTGAGGATAGCCTCAATAGGAAACCTCATTGACAGGCTTCAATGCTCAGCTCTGGCGGGAAATGGTTGCTGAGAATTTGCTGTGAGACTTCCTTGGAGAAGGTAGGCAGCATTGCATTGAGCCTGCTGTGTGGCAAGGGAGACGACAGGCTGGAGTGAGCACAGCCACTTCTTGGCTGCATGCTGCAACTGGGGAGTGTGGAGGTGGTAAGAGGTCTTTTTTTATTTTGTTGTTGTGCTGTGGTTAGTTTTTTTTTGTGGTTTGTGTGGGGTTTGGTTTTTGCTTTTTATGTTTTTTTGTATTTTTAAAGAAAAACTTCAGAGCTTTTGTATGAGGTGGAAATTTTCCTATTCAGTTCTTACGGTTACTTACTAGTAAGTGGTAATGTAGTGTGTTAAGGAACTGAACAAAGTGTTCACACATGTATGAGATGTGTTAGTGTTTTTCCCTGAAAATGGGACTTATCTTCCAGTGTGTTGATAGAGGCCTCTCAAAAGGGCTTTATTAGGCTTTAATTGCATGGAACTGGCATGGAACTGTGGATCTCCACAAGCCATTTATCTCATACTTTTCCTGCAAGTCTCTTCACTGATGGTGTACAAAATTCCTAAGAACCCTGCTCTGTTCTGTGACTAACATATTCTCGGTGAAAAGTTCTATTTTAGGCTTATTTGATTTTTTTTCTGTGAGGAAGTATAACTATTAGTTAATATCCACTACAATTATACCAAGAAAAATACTTATTAAAAACCTTCCTTGTACTTCCAGGTTTCAGTCACCTACTTTTTTTTTTTCATCTGTCTGCCATCATTCACATATTAAATATCAGCCACACTAAGAAAAGATGTGAAAGAACTGCTTTTTATGGCTATGATTTTTACTGCAGTAAAAATCCCTGCACATATAATTTTATTAACTTTCATAAGAGTATTCAGGTAGATAACTTCATACAGAGTCTTGCATGCAGTTGTGGTGTCCCATGTTTAAGGAACGTGAATTTAGAGTTCAAAGGATGGCTACTGGGATGGTTGGGAGCATGAAAAGCATGTGAAATGAGAGGAAGCTAGAAGAGCTTGGTTTGCTTGGCATTCACAGAGAGATCAAGAAACTAAATTATTTCCTGAGTGAAGAAGGACAAACACCAATATGGAAGATAAGCTATTTTAGTTGAAGGATGATATCAGTGTACAAACAGATGAAAAGGAAGAAGTCCTGGGCTTGTGAAAAACCATTATACTCTGAGTGCTGGGAACAGTGCTGTACAGTTAGAGTAAGCCTGTTAGAATGAGGGGGCTTGTCCTTGCCTTAAGGGGCTCCCTTGGGAGTGCTCCAGTGAGCCCAGTGACAGACCTAGACACGTGTTGTGGGTTAACCCTGGTGGGCAACTCAGCCCCACACAGCTGCTTATTCACATCACCACCATCCCTGGT
Organism: Aphelocoma coerulescens; assembly: GCF_041296385.1. Taxonomy (NCBI): domain Eukaryota; kingdom Metazoa; phylum Chordata; class Aves; order Passeriformes; family Corvidae; genus Aphelocoma; species Aphelocoma coerulescens. Next base: position 107,089,983 of record NC_091015.1, read on the forward strand.
GGGAGGGGGATTGGGAACAGAAGAGTACAAGTGTGAAAATGTGTGAGTTGAGTTGACAGTTTAAGCTAAAAAAAAGGAGAAAAAAAAAAAGAAGAAGCAAACTAAAAAACCAAGAAAAACAAGGGATGGAAACCCACCCACAATTGTTCTCTGCCAGCTGACTGATGCTCAGGCAGTTCCCAAGAAATTGCAGGCCTGGAAAACTTCTCCCCCAGCTTTTACTGCTGAGCACAAGACATGGGGTGTACCTTTGGTCAGCTGGGGAGCTAGCTCTCAACTTCTTGTGCACTCCCAGCAGCCTATTGTTTGGTGAGGTGACATGAAAAGCAGAAAAGGCCTTGACACTGTGTAAGCACTGCTCAGCCATAGCTAACACGTTGGTGTTACTGTGTTAGCAATTTTTTCTCATCGTAAGTCCAAAAGAAGCACTATGTCAGCTAGTATGAAGAAAATGATCTCTATCCCAGACAAAACCAGTACATTATGGATGGATGGTTTCAAAAGACAGGCCTCTCTCATATTATCTAGGTTCCAGGAAGGTAACAACTTGAACTGGAATGATACCTGAATGAACTTGAAATGACACCCGCAGTTATCAGCACCTAGTAGTGGTATGTTTTAGAGTTTCAGGTGGTTCCTACCATGACAGCTGGTGTCCAGTTCAGTACCATAACACTTTCAACTGCACTGTGCAAAGGCAATGGAGTTACATTTATTTTAAACCAAAACTTCCCACTGAGATTGATGGAAAGTTGTGATTAAAACTGATGACACAATAAGGCCCCATTTACCCAAGACAGACACCCTATCAGAGGCACCCAATCTCCACTTAAGCGTCATGCCTGGAAATAGCGGTGGACCAGGAATTCCTAATGTTGCCGCTGACACAGCAGCAGACACAACAGCCACTATTACTGGAGCTGGAGCTTTCCCCAGATGTATACCAACAAAGGATGCAAGAGAGACCAGAAGAGAGACCCAGAGCCATCGCTCCCCTTCGGAACACCCTGATATCGTCACCGTCTCTACACTGCTGGTAGCCCTGCCTGGACAGCACCACAACCAGACACACCTGCACAGGCAAAAGCCTCGCACGCCTTCTTCCATCAAGACACTCGAGCTCTAAGTTTCCCATGGTTCTAAAGTTTCCTGTTCATAGAGCTAAGTTGTTAAATTGGAACTTTTAAGATAATGAGCCTGCCGCATGCCACTTTGAGAGTTTGTATCACCGGTAATCCCATTTGACAGCTTTTGGATATGATTGTTACATCACCAATGATACAACGGGACACATCTCTGGCTGAAACGGCCTTGGCCTGTTGGGCCATGTTTGTAACCCTGTCTCCAAGGGCACTGGAGACAGGATGACAGCTGCTGCTTTTATATTTAAGAACAAAAAGGGGGAATTATTGTGCTGGTCAGCAGCTGGCCTGAAGGCCTCACAATAACAATTAATCCCATTTTAGAACTCCCTGTTTTATAATGAAATAATGAAGACATAACTGAAATTACATAAGTGCCCTGACCAGTAGGTTATGTAATCCAACCAGTGCGGACTGTTGGAGAGCAGGCCCAGGCCGCTGGGGATGCAAGCAGCTGTGGGCTGGTTGGCCGGGTGGCAACTGGTTCAGCCCATAGGGATCGACCACACGGACCTTCAGATCTATATAAGTAAAGGAGGACTCCATAAAAGTTGGCTGTTGTGCATGAATCCAGTGTGTCTTGTCGCTTGTCTGTCTCTGAAACTGCGACAAGAACAGCCTAAACAGAGACAAGAGTAGGCTAACTTTGGGTTAGGTTTGTTCCAATCTCTCTTCCAGTGGTGCTGCTACTACACAAGAAAGGTCTGATTGGATAGCAAAATGCTCCTTGTTAAAAATTAAAAAAATTTTTGCTTCACAACTTACACTTCAGAAACTGGTTTATCTGTTGTTTGAACTCACAAGCCTATGGGATTGCCTTTAGTCTGAGCTTTGCTTTCCTTCCTTTACCCCAAATCCACCAGATTTGATGTCTGTCACTTCATCCTCTTCTTAAGCATCCTTCCTACAGGCAATTCTTTTTAGGGTTGACTGAGATGCACTGGTTTTCACACCCCTAAGGTCTTGACTTGATGTGTGACAACCTTAGAGAGAATCAAGTGGAAAGAGTTTCTCCCAAATCTTACAGCAGTTTTATTATGCCAGAGGACAAAGGAAAGCACAAAGTGTGCACCTTTGCGAGGTTGGGCCTGGCTGCTGGTGAAGCCGGTGTAGTGATGCCAACGAGGCCTTTCACTTCCAGGAGTGCTCTACTTTCCATTTATACATGTAGCTGTTCTCGTCTTCAAATCCCAGACTTCTCCCTCCTTCCACCCCCAGAAATTTAGCAAAGCACATTTATTGTCTCAGGAATATTTTAGATATTTAGCAGATAATTTAATTCTCTGAGAAAGGCATTGACTGCTGCAGCACAGAGGCCAGACCCTCATTGCAGGCAGACAGGCTTCAGTTATTTTCCTGGCTCTTCAGATTTACTACTAATACACTGGCAGACAGTAGTAGTGGATATGATGATGTAGTGCTGGAAATAGTCCTGGGTTTTAGTAATACCTACACATTGCCAGACAATTATGTCCAAAGAGCCCAGATTTTCTAGAAGTGCTGTCCCACCCCCCCTTCTGTTGGAAACCCTAATTTCCTCTTTGCCCCTCTTCCCTTGCTGTCAGCCCTATCACATCTCTTGTGGCCAGATCAAGGATGTTTAAATATAGATTCGAACATTTCTGAGGGAGGAACAACTCTGGCAAGGCTTTGTGGCCTGACTGATCTCACTGAACTACTGCTGACTATTCAGGATCTCTTCCAATACTAGCTGGCCCTTCTTTAAATTTGTCAATGATTTAGAAATTCAGAAATAAAGCACTAAACAGATGCAATGAAGCTTGAGTTTTTTCTGTGCTGTAAAAAAAACTCTTCCCCCCTTTCTTCTTCTATCATTTGTAACTCAGTACTGTCTGGGCTTACTTAGTGAACAAAAAAAGTACTTTTCTAGACTAGCAGGCTTGCTCCTAACCAGGTTCAGTACATGGCATACTTTCAGGGATATGTGGGAGATCTCGTTTCAAGCAAAGGCAAAAAGCAGAGTACTCTTTAAATCTGTAGTAGAAGTGGATTGGTTGAATCTATCCCTTCTTTCCTTTTTCTAAAATTGCCTTGAGGCTTTTTTTTTTCTTTGGAACAATCATAGCACTAAAGATGTGAGGAGGTATTTCTAATGACTTGAGCTTCTACCATGACCTAGAGTGGTTTTATCCCTCCGTGATTACTTAGACAAAATGAAACAGTCCTGACTTGTAGCATGGCTGTGAGGGCCTGGTAGAATTATTAGTGTAGTTGCTGAAATTTGGGGGAAAATCAGAACCTGGTGTGATTTCCTGAAGTGCTCACACATGGTCAGCTCCTCACCTGTGTAAAGTACTTGCACCAGTCCTGTATAACCACTTCAATCACTTTTATATCCTCAAAATGAGCTTAAGTACTTCTTAGGCCTTGTCCCTGGCCTCATATTCAAGGGTGGATTTCGCTCCTTGGCAGTTTCAAGTAACTTAAGTAAGTTTTAGCATATCAATAAATTATAAATTCTGTTTTCTTCAGAGAATGGGCTGCAGCAGATCTTGGAAATGGACACCATTGTGTAAGAGCAGGCCTTGACTACACCATACAATGGCTAAAATCATATTCATTTTGGTAGTATTTGATAAGAGACAAAAACCAGCAGCCAGACTGCTATAAATAACAGGATATATATATATATAAAACATAAGTAACCAAAAAGTAAGACCTAAGAGCTGAGGCAAAATACATTAGACTTCTGAAATAGCAAAGTTCAATACTGTGGTTGTCATTACCACAGGACACTTTTGGCCATGAAAGCAGAAAAGTAGTGTGTATAGGTAGTTGTGTAATATTCTAAGATGCATATAGCTCTGTAATATGGAGAAATATAGAAATAGTTTTAAGAGACTGATTGTCTTTGAAGTGTATGAAAATAATGTTAAGAATTACTTAAAACCCTTTATGGGGTGAGTTATCTATGGGAATAACTAAAAGTCCATTAGTGACTACATGCTATACATTGTATTAAATCAGCTCTCTTCTTCTCTAAAATTTGCCTCATCGAGTTTTTTTTAGGGTGAAATTCATCCCTAGGCAAAGTATACGTATGCAATGTTGAGTCTACCATTTATTATAGCATCCATAACTCAGTACAAAAAGCTGTGCATATGGCCTTGATAACTATCTACAGTGCACTGAATTTTCCTTTTGCACACTGATCCAAGGTGAATGACTGTGTCTCATCAACATTTTATTCCTCAGTGCTTTATTAATAACAAATGAGGGACTCATGAATCCATTCAATTAATTAATTTCTTCTTGGTCTCCTTTTCTTGCTTAACGAGTTGATCTGTCTCCAAAATGTACATTTTCTGCATTCCCATTGGACTAATGACATTTAGATAATTTTTTTACTTTGGAATATAGCCATCCAACTTAAAAGTAAAAAGAGACATTGTACATACGAAGACAGTGCTAATGCCATTCCCTGCCAGTAAGTCCTGCTGCTATGCAAATGAGCAAGGTAGGGATCTGCCTTCCTTTGAGGTTATTAGACCAAGCATATCACTGACACGCATGGAGACACTTCCCTTCAGCTATCTGGACTTGTATAGAACTTTATTTAGGTTTTGATTCAAATAACCCTTTTTTTCCAGCCAATTTAGGGGTTATAATATCTGCTATTGACCTTCTATTACAACCTGTGAACCATCCTGTTTAATGTGAAATTACATCACATAAGAAATTCCTTTTTGTCCATTATCTTGGTCACTGACTTGACAGGGCTCTCAGAGAGTCATGGGAGTATAAATCAGAGATGGGACTAAGAAGTGGGGAACTCGGGAGTAATAGGCACAAGTCTAACACGGTGATTCCTTCTGTTCCTAAGGCCACAGTAAGAGTGCAATGAAGAATGGACATTAGGTGTTTCTTCCTGGCACTGTGTCAAGTGCAGAATATTTTATGCAAATGAAATATCCTGTTCCGAGAAATAATAGATCTCTAGTGATTTCATTCCCATGTTAGAGCAAGGTTTACATTGAAAAGATGGGTTGGCCAAAACTATGACTACTTGTTGAGTACAAAAAGAATATCAAGAAGAAATTAATTGTGTGGCATTAGCTAATAGGAAGCAACACACACACAAAAGGGAGGTCATAGATAAAAATTTTCATTGATCATAATTGATTATTGTGGTTTGCTTAACTGGACTTGGAAATTATGGAAGAAAGTGAACGTCAGTGTGGGGAAGGTGTAAGTCAAGGCTGAAGGATATACCATGTCTTGCGTATGTTATGCCTTATCCTGGGTAGTGTCTCAGGCCAGCAACAGGGTTCCTCCCTTATAACAGAAAGCACAGCAAATAATTGAAAATGTGGGTGAAGGTAAAATCAGTGCCAGGAAATAGGATTCTGAATGAAAGATGAGGAGTACAGTGTGACAGTGAATCCCTTGGAAAGTTAGGGTCTTTATGTAGTGAGACGCAGTTCAGTCAGTCCTTGGATAACTCTGTGACAAACTGGGTACAGTTATCCTGTTTCAGGTGTTTTGAAGTACATTGTTTCAGATATTGCTCTTGGGGTGGAATCTTATGCTTTTTTCCTCTCTTGATTTGGAATTCAGTGGCCAGTTACTTACCGTGTTTCATGTGCAGGTGGGATGCAAGTACTGCTTTCACCTATTTTCATGAATGACCTCTTCAATACAGTCCTTAGGCCAAAGTAGGAATTAGGAAATTCATAAGAAGAATGAAAAGAGGATTTTGAAAAAATCCATCTGAGTATCCTCATCTGTTCCTAAGCTTTGCTACAGGCCAAATCATATGGGACTTTCTCCTAAAATTAGAGAAAACCATCAAGCCACAGTTGCTTGGAAAGAAGCATCCTTCTATAGGCTTTTGTCTTTGACTTTACTGCAGCTTTGCTTAGCGCTCTTCTCGATGCATCCATGTCCCATGTGAGGTGCTGTGCCTGAAGCATGATCTGTACTGTGTTTTCATTGACACAACAAAGCAACGAAGGAGTGTCAAGGGGTCACCACTTTATCAGATGGTATAAGCAGTGACAACAGAATTTCTACTGTTGACCCTCATCAACAGCAGCAGCACAGTGTGTTTTTAGTGGAATAAATAGCACTGCAGAGAGACTCAGTGAAACTGGTCTACAGACCTTCTGCCAGTCAGGGCTTTGTTCCCTCTCGGAATCATATATAAATTAGCATATAAGTACCAACAGACTACTATATTGTTGTAAAATCCTGCTTTGAATAGTGGGAGACCTCCACTTCTAGTGGGAACAGCTCTGTTCTTTTATTTGAAAGGAAATTGGATTTGGGAAGGTTGTTTGCTTGTATTTTTCCTTATCCTCTGAACCCTGGTGTGAACTGTTCTTATTTTCTTTCCCTTAGCAGAGAAAAGAAGTTAGTTGAATTTGTCAAAGATGGCTTCTGTTTCCCTTCCCTCCCCCATTGCTGATGTGGTTGATTTCAGCTGCTCTTCCAGCACTGACTTGCCTGCTCACAGGTACATCCACTTCACGGCAGAGAGTGATTCTGCTGCCTGACTGAATTGATTTCCTTCACTCTTCCATGTTAGTTTAGCATACAGTCTTAGAAATCTGGTGCATAAATCAAATTTTGGATACAAATCAAAACATGTGATTAATACCTAGACATTTATGGCCATATAATGTTGCACCACAGTTAACAAGTAACATTTGGCTATGGGGTCTGTGCACCTGCTAAGCAGTAATGCGCTGCTAATGTTTAATGAAGGATCCCAGGGAAACAAATACCTCTCTAAGCCAGAGGTAAAGCTTGTGCTCCTGGAATGTGCATGTGTGGATAGGAGAGTTGACTGACTGGGAATACAGCCATTTGTTTTCCCAAATTACAAATAATAATTAATAAATAAAATGTTTTCTCATGGCTGTAAGCAGGGAGTTTGGAGAATCACTTGGCAAACAAACTGATATTTAAGCTGTGATTTGTTGAGAATATTTGCACATTACTCTAGAACAGTGGTCCCAGGAGGAGCAATACTGAGCAACTTGCATTTTGTGGACAGGTTTGCTCTCTGTTGGCCTTGGTTTTAAGTTTTTAATTTACTGTATCAAGAGGCAATATCAGAAAGTCTTGTGGGCAACATGCTGCACATGAAGCAAGGATTGGGAACTGTGCCTTTCTAGTGATGTACCAGTTTTATTGATATTATGACATAGCTTTTGCAGACTGAAAGTGGGAAAGAAACAGAGGCTATTTCACTGGGTAATGAAAAAAACAATCTGCCATCTTGGTTTGGTGCAGTCTGGACTAAAATATGTGCTTTAGCATTATGATGGTAAATTCCAGATGGTACCTAGCACAGGATGGTTTAGCACTGCTTTGGAAGTAATGGTTTTCAACAAGAAGTAGAGATGGGCCAATGTCTTCCTTCATTTTTGCAGAAAGACTTTGAAAAACATCTCTGCAAGAGCTACCACAAGGATGCCTTCAGGAAAAACTTCTCTCAGATATTTGTGCTGATGTCTCTGTTTCTTGGAGGCATTTGTCTAACCTGTGATATGGTTGGGAACAGTGGTGAGTGGTACATGGTTGAGCAGAAGGTGCCTAGAACCTTGCGTGGTGATTACTTCATTTCATACAATTTTGGGGATGCAGGTGTTCTCTACCCATCATTTAATGTAGATGTTTGATATCAGGAGGGTATTGTACTCCTCACAATGACACAGAGAAGATCGGTGAAAAAGATGTAAAAATTGGCTTCAGAGAAACTTACATATTTACGTCGTTATTCTTGCTGCATTTTTCTCAGTGTCATACAGCCCTGATCTGGAAATGAAAAATAAGAGTTTTGGAAGTTTTTCCTGACCTGACCCCAGCTAAAATAAAAATAAATAAATAAAAATTTATAATATTTTAATGTGATAATTGCTGAGATTTGTCAAAATTAACTTTTTTTCCCCTTCACAGACTGTTTCTTGCTTTGATTAATCATCATTTTACAAAGGGAAATTTTTTTTGGTAGATGATTCTTCAATTAATTTTTTCACTTATTATCTTCCTTGAAAGCATCCTCTCCTTTTACTTTTCTGTTCCCATGGCTGAGAATAGTGAGTTGTGTATTCTCTGAAAGCTGTCCAGACTTGCTCTAAGTTAATCAGATGGTGTGTTGTGAGACTGCCTTTAGGCACTCAACTGTTGCTAGTCTGGAACAGGATTGGATTTCCTAACTCAGCTTCTTGAAAACCAAATTTTTCCCTTAACTTTTTATTCAAGCAGTAGAAAAGGAATCCAAACGTCTTTTTTTACTAAAAGCCTTTTCAGATTAAAATAAAACCACTTTGATTGAGAAAATATCTGTTGGCTGCCTTTGCAAGTGAAAGTGAGTCAAAGAATTTGGGAGTGCATCTGTACCGCAGAGTTAATTGCAAGCTCTAACTCAAGTGGTGTTTCCAATTGTCTCCCAATCACCTACAAAGTGTCTAGCTTGGAAGTGTAGCAGAGCTTCTAACTGAGCAAGCTGCCTCAATGTTGGCTATAAGCTAGGGCTCAGACGTTGTCTTCATGCAGTGTTGTAGTCAACCCGTGTTGCAGGAAAGAATGAAGTCAAAATTATTTTGAAGTCATGAAATTATTGAAATCGTCCAAAACCTTCTCACAGTTCTCCCATGTATCAAGGAGAATGCAAGGATCCTCCTGTAATTTATTGGGGAAAGTCCTTGAAGCTTCAGTTCTGCAGCATGGAGAGTAGTGGAGATGCCAGACCTCTCAGAGAACTGGAGGGCATGAGGAGAATTATCTCATTGGTCTGGCCTCCTAAAAACACCCTTGAATTTCACCCAGTTTCTGATGCTGGGAAAAGGGAGCAAGAACAAGATGTGCCAGTGCTCTGTTGAGCCGCAGTTGTGATTTCTGCTCTGTGGGACATTTGGATCCCTATAATTAACATCCACTATAACTGCATTGCTCAAAAATGTGCCTCAGGGCTTTCTTTAGCTGTGCTCTGAATTCCCTGACTGTAGGCAGGGACTAGAGACTTTTCATGCAGATCTAAACAACTAAATGGAATAGGAGATATTGGAGAATTTGGTCTCCTGTTTTAGCAGAGGGCTACAGAAGAAGCATTTCATGCAGCTGTGATGAGATGTGGAATAAAAATCACCCCAATTTTTTTGTTGCAGGGATCATATTCATCCAATGGCTCTACCATGGACTTTCTAAAAGGCACCAAACAGCAGTCCGAAGGCAGATATAATATGTGTGAGAGGAAAAGAGATGCAGGGCACTATTGTACAAAGATTCATGGATAGTAACTTGGGATTATCTGGAGAACACTAATTTAATTTTACTATGGCTAATGAGTTTTGTAGAATTTCTGCTTTAGGCAGCTGCTCCCCATCCTCCTCACTTAAAAGAAAAAAAAAAAGGAAAAGAAAAGACTCAAACTCCCCACTTTAGCCAGATAAAACAGTTTCCTAAACTGGGTAATTCCATGCCAATTCCACCCCTGAAGTCTAAATTCTCCTAAATAAGTAAGCAAATTAAGCACATTGGCACTGTAAATAAAATGCACTTTATGCACTGATATTTCAACATATTTATAGTCTTCAGGTAGTATATGTGATTTCAAATGGCTCATGGTATCAAATCAGGACTTTAATTTCTTAATGCTGGTGCCCTACGTGCAGCCCATACTGAAGAAATATTTCCAGTTCATCAATCCATTACAATATTTCAGCAAACTGAAGCTCTTGATATTTAGTAGGTCCCACTCTTAGTTTTTGGGGGATTTTGTTTCATTTTTTACTTAATAGGGTAAATAAAGTTTCATTCCACATAATGAATTATTTTCTCCAGTTTTATGTGGGTGTAGCAGACAGCAAATGTAGCTTGATCTACTGTCCTCCTGAAAAATATGAGAACACCCATCTCATAGTGAAACTGGAGCTGGAAAATCTGGGGTAGGAGAGGAAGCACTATACAGAAAAGATGAGGCTCATTCTCTTCTGATTTGACAGAACTGAGATTGTGGAAGAGGATGGCTGAGAAGAAACACTGACTAAGAAAATGTGAGATTTGTGGGAAAATATGTGAGTGCACTTTCCCTCTCATATTTCCATTAGAGCATAATTTCCTGAAGAAGTGATAGAAACATTGGTAATGTTGGTGACATCACTGACTTAGCAACTCCAGGTTATGTTTGAGTAAGTTGAGTCTTCCTTTATTTTCAAGGAAAATATAGCTACTCTTTAAATACAAGTACTGTAAACTATTTGGCTCATGGCATCTGATAATTTGTTTATTTTTCTTCATGGGGAGAAAAAGGTTAAATACAATTACACCTTTTCTCTTACATGATAACAAGCAGTAAGGTCTAACTGAGTATTCAAAAATAATAGCTAAATTCCAACAGTAACGTGATGATTATCTTATGGAATATCTTTGCATTTACCTGGATGTAGCAAGTATTTCTTGTTTGCACAATACTAATTTTCACTTCTAGCTCAGTTGACTGCCTTACCCAGTGGGGAATCCACAGTTAATGCTGGTGATATTGATAAGTAGAACCATCTCAAGCCATGACCAAACTGAGCAGTAATTTCAGAGCTGCACTGGCGTGTTGCTCCTCAGTGCAGCAGGCAGCACAGGGCATCTTGGAAGGGAACTGAACGGCCCATGGTGGATGCCAGTGAGATGGATGGGCACGGTGCAGAGAGGATGACAGTAGAAATCTGTGTTTCCTCAGTTTTCACACACACTATTCCCAACAGCTATTTTTCAAAAGAATTTTTAACTAGTGCTAATGCTTAGCTCAGGGTCATAATCTCGAAGTAGATGGGTGTAATGCAGATTGTATTTGTAAGGTATTAATAAGACTTAATAGAATTGGTTTATAAACATTTCTGAGAGAGAAAATTTTACAGCTAGACTTTATTATTAATTCACTGGTATATTTTTACTTTTAAAGAATGGCTAGATTTCATTTGTGAATAAGTAAAAAGACTGAAAAGGAGAAAAATATATTTGTGTCAAGATTGTCATCTCCAAAGTAATTGTAAGCAGATGTAGAAAGTTTCATAGACTACCAGAAAGAGAAATCACTGATTTTCAAACAAATAGAAATTTATTATTAATTTTACAGTGCTTTAAGAAAGGCAAAAGAGGGTATCACTGAGCTTTTTATGAAACCCTGAGCTGTGTCTTCAGCCTCTACTAATTTAATTCTTGTATTCAAAATGAACATAGTCTGATTTTACTGTCAGTGGAACCTAATCTACTTTTTAAGCTGTATGACCACCATTTTTAAGTACAGCTTTTAGCTGCAAAACCCTCAAAGTCTGCCTGCATAGTAGGTGCCAGCCATCTAACATTGTATCCATGAAGCTGGAAGTGAGCAGCCCAAATAGCTTTTAGTCCATCTGTGTAAGGAGTAAGAGGGAAGTTGTAACGTGAGAACTGAAACTAATACAAGGAGGTGACAGAGTATTTTTCAGTGGAATGGTGTTTATGTGGAAGAGAACTATAGCAGAGAGGATGCAGAGGAAAACAATGTGAGCAAAAATGGAACAATGTGGTCAATTGAAAAGCTAGATGTAAGGTGATTTTAAAAGATTTTTAAAAAGGCAAATGATGATAAGGAAACAAAGGGTAGGATTTTTATCACAGGTATCAGGACTGTGACAGAGTTTGTGTTTCAGGAGGTTGCAGAGCACAAGACTGATGTCTTCTGTGACTTTGAGGCTGGAAGAGATTCAAAGAAGATGCTCTCAGCCTCCTGTCACATTTCTGCTGTACAAGTTGTCATTAGGATACTTCAGGTATCTCTAAACCGTCCAGTTCAAGTATCCTAGCTGTGGCAGAAGGAATCTCCCCACCTTTGCTTCTTCATGATGTATTACTATTCTATGACAAATGCTACTTTTTGTAATTGCTATGCAATTTATATTATTACTGCTGCTATATTACTGACAAATGTCTTATGAAAACAGGAGAAGATAAAAACCCAGGAATCAGAAATAGTCATGAACAAAGATGTCCTCTGAAAGCAATTGTAATCACTGTGAAAGAGGCCAAAGGTCTTAATTTTCATAATTTAGTTTTCATAATTTTACAGGATTCTGTACAAATTGCTTTGCTTACAAGTTGGGCTTTTGATTAAACATCAGAGGGATTGGTGTGTTCAAATCTCGGTTTTGCAATACCTAGCCAATACAAACTTTCTTTCATTGTTGAATTATTGTCTCCTATTCTACAACTTGTGGGAATTATATTCACCGATTTGTATTAATTCTTACCCCAGAAAATGTACTCTCCTTTAAAATTAGCTCCTCATTGAGCACAGCTGAAGAAGGCAGAGTTGCTTCTACAAAAGGAAGGGTACACTGCAAAATGGATTAAAGGAGAATGAAAGCAGTAAAAGAGATTCAAGAAGAGGATATTTTTAGGGAGACCCTTTAGAGTAAAGATAGTGATGAAGAGCCCAAGAAACATAAATGAAACACCTAAAGTGAGCAGGGCCAGTGAGAATGGAAGACATTAAGCACTCTGGGAAGAAAACTCACATCATTAGAATGAGGCATTTACTCTCTCTTGATCTGAACGACAGAAGCAAGACAATCTGCTGTTTATGTTGTAAAAGTGTTTGCAGTGGGAAGTATGGTATATGCACACAGAAAGAACATCTGTTCGAGGAAGGCTCTTGCAACTATAAAGCTGCAATAATGGGGTAGAAACATCTGCACAGCTTATAGCAGGGCCACCAGTAGTGCTCTTAGGTGGGGGAGGGTACGAGACATGCCACATGCAGGAGAAGGTCACAGGAAACATCTTTAAGAGTGAGGCAAATTTTGTATATATCCATGCTAAGGTAAGTTGCCTGTAGACAAACTGAAGTGTTGCAGAATACTGCTGTAGAAATGCTATAAACCCTGAAAAATACCTTATTGTCCTTTCACTTAATAATTAAAAGGACAACTTGGCCATGTTCTTATGTAGTCACAGGACGACTCAAGGATTTTAAATAAAGCCAAAGCATAAAGGTTTTCCTCTGGCCACTTATAAGACATGCAAGATTTTATGGCATAGTTCTGTTAGCAGAACACCAAGAAATTCAGAGAGCAAGTGGAACAAAATGAAGTGCTGACTGGCAGCTTGCTGCCATTTGTGCAGTTTATTGGTGCAGCCCAATTGCAGGAAAATATGCCTAGGCATAGTTCCCTGCTATGGCTACTCAGCAGCTGGTACCTGAAAGACTCATTCCTGGTTATTTGGTGTATCGCTTCACTACAGACATTGCAGGGCAAATATGATTATGTGATTTGGTGCCCTTTGCCTCAGTTTTTTTATTGCAAACAGAGTTTAACATGCCTGAATAGAACAACTTTGCTTATGTATGGAATTTATAATGAGAAAAAGGGAGGAAATATACTGCTCATTCACAGTGTACAGCCTACAAAGGATGGTGTTTGGCAGCATCACGGCTGTATCTTATCAAGGCACCCTTACATGCTTCACACAAAGCAGCCTATCCCTTTGCTCCTTTACAACTCTCCTTCAGGCTTTGTGACTCCAAAGCTGGTCCAGAAAGTTTTACAGAAATTTTACCACTTTATTCCCTCAGGATTTTGCTGAACTCTAATACTGGAGCTCAGACGTAGATAAATACATGGGTTTACCTCCAGACAATGACCTCTTTGCCAGTATCTAGGGCTTGAAGTGAAAGTTTTGAAAATTTTAACTTGAATATAGAGAATTGAGAAGATCTAAATACAGGAAATATCTGTGAACATGGTATCTTAAATAGTTACTTCTGCTTTTCTTGGCATTTTACTACCTTAAGGAGAGTTCTTTTCCATGTGTTCTTTTCAATGTAAGGGATGGGAGAGTGCCTCTGATGATTAGGCTGTGTTGAGCAGCCATTTTTATAGAAAAGTGTGTTGCTGGCAATGGGAAGGTATTTGTCAAGTTCAGCAGGTGAAGACTGTCTTTTTTTAAGCTTAAAAATGATTTTTAGAACATGCAAACTTCTGTACATAAAGCTGGATATCCTAATGTTTGCAGACAGACAAAATTTTCATTCATTTTTTCTGTTCTTTAATGTTTTGCAGCAACAGTTAACAAGTACTATTCTCAGAAATGTGAGCAGAGTTACCTAATTAGGTACAAAAGATGAGTGTATTCTGTTTTACTGGAATTAACAGGAGTAGCAGATAAATGGTATTTGTAAAACAAGACAAAGTTGATTATGTGCAACACAAGCTAGATGAGGAATCCAGGTGTCAAGACTAGGCACCACTTTCCCACAACTCCCAGGGTAAGTCATGGAAAGAGAGATGCCTCCAGTACAGAAGAGGAATTTGGGAGCTCTATGGGAGCCTGTGTCTCTTCTGTGGCCATATATGGCACCAAGCCTGCCAACTTCACTACTTGATTGGTGTGAACCTTCTCCCTTTCCTGAACTGGTAAAATCCTACTTCAGGAAAGTGCTTTGGCACTTTTATCTCTTGGCATATTCCTCTTCAAGCATCTGAGTAACTCCGGGCAGGTTGAAAGACACTATGTGTATCTAAAAGCAGTGGCATACTTCAGTGTTTGGAAAACATAAATGGGGAAAGTTCTTCCACCTTCTAAGCTTAAACATGATGACCCTTGTTTTGCTTCATTTTGATTTGTGTTTTTTTGTGTTAGACATCAAGCAGTTGAAAGAAAAATGTTATTTCCATTTTGGCATATGCCTCATTACTGCTTTAAAAAAAACTTGCCCCTGTCCTTGTGAAACATGTGCTTAGCTCCGCTGGTTCTGGAGAGTGTGTAAATAATACTTACCTTGGGAGAGAAGAACTTGACCTTGAAATCAGATACCTTTTCCAGAGCAACCCTGTGCTTTCTGGCTCTGGAGCACTGCATTGCATCATGCTTTGCAGAAGAATTGTTATAAAAGTGATGGTTAACAAATCTAAAACGCTTTATGAAAACGCCTTTTGGTGGTTGGGGGGAGGAGAGTTGTCTCATTTTTAACATCAGGATGACCACACATGTGGTCAAAACCCAGATGGAAAAGAGAGTGAAAGACTTTGTCATGTGGAAAATATATCTTTAACAGGGGCTGTGTATGAGAGGAAGAGGTTAGGTCCCTGTTGTCCATGTTACTGTATGCTAGAAGGATGCCAAGCTTCTGCATAATTTTGGAGCAAAAATCACCCTACCTTTTCTCCCAAGTAGTGAGAAATGTTTTGGATTTGCTGCACTGCAGAACAGAGAAAAATTTGAAAATCTCACAACATGTCACTAGACAGGAAAAAAATTTCCTTCCTAATTCTAATTAACTCCTTTTCACAGAAAATAATGCCAGTAATGTGTTAGGGTTTTCAAATAAGATGGAAAAGAGTAGTTTCATCACTGATGTTATGGTGTAGGTAGAAAAGGACTTTAAAGCTGAAAAATATCAGCCCTCAGGTCAGAAGGGGCTTTTTCCCTGATCTTCCTTTTCATTCATTTTTACATGGCATTTATCTCCAGCCATAGAAAAGGTTATTACTGGGCTTCTAGATACTGGCCATATAAAAATGGCAATATTAAGCAGTGTCAGGTGAGATAGGGAGGAGCAATGACTGTGGTATTTTTCTAGATGATTTTGGCTGCGGTGCTGTCATGCTGTTTTGTGCAGTCAGAAGTGGAGGAATAGCATGCTGAAAGGAACAGTACAGACACACTGGATGTAGCCAGGCCAATTAACACCAATCATCACACATGCCATTAGCTTCTGGTAAAGAAATGTTAACCCCACAGATCTATTACTGCTTGCAGTGTCCCACAGAGGGACGGTGAGGGTGAACATGTAGCTACTGGGGATCTCATGGCAAATATAAAGAGCTGCCAGTGGCCAAATAATGTGCTCCTAGAAAAAGGCATGGTCCATTATCCCGGCTGAAAACAGAGTGACAAATTACTGTAAGAGTACTGTACTGCAGCTGAAAGAAGCCAATAATTTCATGAATTTTACAGGTACAGCCAACCATAACAGTATGTTCTAGTACTACCCTCTGCATGCTACAGTGCTTTACACTATAGTTCTTTTTATGGTGTTCACAATATAACCCTGTCCTTAGAAACATCCCTCAAGTCAGGATACTGAGAAAGTACATCTGCTCTACCCTGGTAGACAAATAACACTAGGTTTAAGAGACTGTGCTATAACTTGCTTGCTTATTACCACAATCCAATTCTGATTTCATCTCTGTTGATCTTATTTTGGTGTGCATCTGGCGAATAAGAAAGTTGTTACCACTGATTTGTACTAGAATTGCACCTCAAATATCTTCTGTGATGATTAATCTCTTCAGACTGTTTCCTGCATCTCATCCATGGTCTGACCAGCTCATGCTGCTTCTTGAGTACTGGTATGATGTTCAGTACACTGGGTATGAACATATGCCTTACCCAAAATATAATAATAACCTTGAAAATGTAATAATATCTGGAGTTGAATGCCAAATGCATTTGGTAGCGCACAGATGCACTGGAAAAGGGAAATGAAAAGAAGGGAGATACCTGGAAAAACTTTATGAAACAACATAGGCAGGGGGTGCAGTAGTTGATGTGCTTCAATTTTGGATGTAGAAAACATTGGATGCACAATGATGGTCAAAGGAGAGAAAAAACAGCAGGCAAAAGCCAGTTCAATCAAAAGAATTGGGGTTGCTTTTACTTAAATAGAGTGTATGCTGCTTCATCACAGATCACTGCTAGGAAGTCCTTTGTTAGTGAGAGGAAATTTAGCAGTAAGAGCCAGTTTGCAATCAGTGACTCCTTTTTTGATCAACATATTTGCTGAAGTAAGGATGAAGATCTCCTTTTCTGGAGGGAACCTAGTTAGGAAAGGACAATTTTTGCTCTGAGCTAACCTGATGCGATTCTTTTGAAACAAAGTAGCTTTGTTAGTGCTTGTTCTGTGATTTGTAGATAGAAAACATTAAACACTGTGCAGTTAGTTTATAAATATTTTGAAAAGTGAAAGATTAAATGATTGATTGTTGTCAAAAATATGCACATAGCAGTGTAAATACAGTCTGTAATTTTTCTTATAGCATCTTCTGAACTTGGGATCTTCGTATTTCACAGATACTGATTCTGATTTCTGTCTGTACTAACGGCTTTATTGATTATATGAAAGGAAAAGCATATATTAAAAAAAAAAAGGTATACACGTGCAAATCAGACTTGTCCCATTGAGCTGTGTTAAATAGGTGTTATCCCTCCCCTTTTTGCAAAGCAAACTCTTGAACAAAAGCAATGCAGAAGACACTGGTAGTGGAGTAGAGAGCACAAATGATTTTTTTCCAGTCTAACCAATTTTTTACCCAACCACAATTAATTGCCTGTTGCCAGTGGTGGTTCTAAGGCCATAGGAATGGGTCTATGTTAGAACTGGGTTTGATCATGCTAATACAGTGGTTATTAAATGATATCTCTCTGCTCCAGTCCATCCTACGGCTGGGAGCATTCTTAACTTTGTGTTTTGTTTACTGGTTGCATTTTTGATGACAGCAGTTTTTTTAACTCTTTGATTTACCATCATCAGAGGAGAAAGCAGCCTGTAATGTTAACTGCTGGTGTCAACACAGAGAGATAGGACAGGACTAAAATTGTTGGAATTGTCATTCAGATGTGTGTGACTTGATCCAATAAAAGTAGGTTTCTGGCACCTTGTGAGTGATGCTTTTACAAGAGACTGCTGCTTGAGCTTGTCTTGAAAGGATTCCTGGCACCAAGAAGTGCTACTGCTTTCAAGTTCTCCCCCTAAAGGGAAAGTCTGCATAGCTCTCTCATATGATCAGGTTGATTTAATACCACACAACAGAAGAATAAGAAGGGACTACCTCTAAGAGCGCTTTTCTTCTGCTACATTTTTAACTGTTACAAATATATCAGAGAGCTAGGACATAAAAAACTTAAGAAACTTAAGTAAAAAAGCCCAAAGTAGGCATGCATGTTGCTCCTTTACCTTTATTGCACTGGCAAATTTTCCAGTATCAGACAAAGAGTACACAAATAGAAGAAAAATGCAGACAGGCTAAAATGCAAACTTTCAGAAGTTGGCTAAAGAACAATACTCTTTCTGTCCTGAGAGATGGAGTAATCCAGTAAAATCTTACCACTGGTTCAAAGCATGAAACAGAGTCAAAGATGTAAAAAGACTCTCAGTGGATTAAACCGAATCCACAATGGCAGCCAAGCATACCAGCTATAAATGTTCTCACTGAGCCTGTGGACACGGATGCTCTCCGAGTCTCAAGTGATAAAGCACTTATACATTTGGCTTTGGGCCAAAAGATTTGGAGATCTGAGGCAAAACTGATCACTTTAGGAGAGAGTCTGCTATGGGTAATTAAAGGAAGATTATTGGATTAAGATTTGATGCAAATTTGAAGTCCTTCCTTTTCTTTCCAGATTTATTTTATTTTTCTTGTCTTCTTTGTCTCTGGGTAACTGTAATTGAATGCGTCTTTAAACTGTAAATTGTAATTTTGCTGTCAGCAGTGGAGCTTTAATTTCAGATGCTTATTAGAAAATTTCTCTGTGAGCCTCTGAGTTTTGTTAGCTGGAGGGACTTGAATCAATTGTATAGCCTCCCCCACAAAGTTATGGACAGTTTTTCATGTTTTGGTGCTTTGAATGCTTTATTTGCTAGTATAAGAAGAAGAGATAATCTCTGTCCCAACCCATATTCCCCTCTTCTTCACTGCAGTCATGTTCTTCTGCACATATTTGTTTTAAGACAAAAGGATAGAGTCCCGTCAAGATTCCCTGTCTGGGAATGTGGCTCTGGCCTGCATTTATGGCCATGGAGAATCCACTGTGATATTCTCTTCAGACTGGCAGCAAGAAGGGAAGGTTTCCTCTTACGTAGATGAACAATTGCATCTCTAGTCAGCAGCGCTGCTCTTATGAGTTGCTACTGAAAGATATGACAAGAATAAATGAATGCATAAAAATGGAGGAGAAACAGTCGCAGAGAGAAGTCAGTCTAATTTATGAGCCCCCATTGCTTCTTCAAAGGAAATATATACCCTCTTGCAAAAAAAAAAAAAAAAGGTATGGAGGATAAAAGCAGCAGCTGAGGATTCTTGGAGTGCAGGAGAATCCTCAGCTGCCATGGAAATAATGAGGACGGCACCAGCTGTTCCCAGTCGGTCCCACACACTTTGGGGGCACTGGTGAAGGCCAGCTGGTGCACACAGCTCAGGTGATGCTGTTGGTGAGGTATAAATGGTGTGTGCTCAAATCACTAAGGAAAGGTTTAAAATGTGTTTAAAGATCATCACAGCACGTGGAACAGCTTTTCTGCTTCACTCAGTTAGTTATGTTTTGTAAAACATCCTCTGTCATCATGAATGTGTGTCCGTGGTGAGTAACTGAATGATCTCACTGTTGCATCTGTGCCTTTTCCTCCTGTTCCCTACCCACTGCTCTCTGACTTCACTGTTCCATGTCCAAGGTGCTAGTAGGCTCTTTGGTAACTGGGCTTTGTGTCTGTAATGTCAGGTGAATCATATATTTTTACATCTGAAAATAAACAGCTATTGAGACAGTAAATGAATGGAGAGGCTGGATGGGACCATGTCATCATTAGACCATTTTTGGGGGATCAGAGCTTTTTTTGAACCCATTTGAGAAAACATGGCGTGATGTGTTTTATCCTTGTTTGAGATGGATAGTTAAGGGAGTTCTTATTTTTCTAATCCTCTCTCACAGTGCACCACAGGCTTTTATTGTGTAATGTCACTCTACTTGGTGGAGGCTTGTTGCGTAAATAGCTGTAGTTACTCAAGCAACAATAAAGGTGTGTGTCTGCAGAGTGTCCCTCTGCCCCTTTACCCATTGTGCTACCTAAAAGAGACAGTAGAACCAAGCAAACCTTTCATATCTGCCTGAAGAATGGGGCTTGCTTAAACTCTCTGCTGCAACATGTTAGTTACATGATGGCATTATGTCACTGTCAGTCATTCTGTGTAGAGCTCTAGTATTGCTCACTCTCACTCTCTCAGTCCTTCTCGCATCACTCTAATTGAACCCCTTATAATTAAGATAAACTCTGAGCAATCAAACCTGGAATGTGGATGAACAGTCCCTTGTGCAATCCCAAAAGTTCAGCTTTAGGAGGTTACTTCACTACTCTGTAAATCATTATCCCAGTTTAACTACAGCATGTGGGACTGCAAATTCTTGGAAAAGCTTGCTACAGCGACTTCTTTTATGAAGATAACTCAGTAGGAAAGGTCTTCTATTTACAGCTGTGTGATTATTATAGGGAAAACTGCATTCTTTAATGTTAGCACCTTACCAATCAGTGAGAGGCAGTCCAGTGCATAGACCCTACAGCTCATTACCAGAAGATGCGGTGTGACTCCTGAAGATGGATTTCCAGCATCTGTAAGTCACACCAGCATTTCAAAATAGAGGGGGACACACAGCTTATTTCACTTAGCTTGAGGTACAGCCCTCTACTGATCAGTAACAAGGCTATGATGCAGAGGTGCTCTGAGTCAGAGAAATGCTCAGTATATGGCGGGGGGAAAAATGAAACAAAGGAGCTTTCAGAAAGACTAATAAAAAAAGAGAGAATATACTGATTCTCATAATAAAGACCAGAAACACTCATGTGGTTTGAATGTCCATGAAACCAGAGGTTCTTGGACTAGTGCTGTGATCACAGCTTCAGACAGTTCCCGAAGCCTGCCCAGAGCAGAGGCCAGCAGAAAGAATGATGTAGTTTCCTACACGGTTCAACATGATTGTGCATTTATTGGTTCTGTCCAACCAAGATTAATTTATACAGCTTTTCTGTTGTTGGGCTTGTACACAGTGCTGTGTAACCTTAGATCCTGGACCCCTCTGACTGGGCCATTCTTCAGGCTTACTTCCGGTTTATATTTTTGGGAATATTTTGTGCCTAGCTCTTCTCCTAGCTCAACTTCATTGGGCTGTGTTTTGAGTGAGTCTAGACCATTTCCAGGTTTATGTGAAAACCCTGTCAGGTCATTTGGTGCATACTTAGGAAACTGTAATGAATATCAGCTTGCCCTAATTGTGATGGCTGCCTGAGGGGAGACTCAGAAGGGGGTCAGAGACTGGGAGTATCTCAATGTTTATGGCTGCTTCTAAGACTGCTCTTCAGCAACAATTTACACATTCTGACTTTAACTATGCAAGTAGAACTATACAGCGAAAGAATGAGTGGGGATTTTTCCTTTTCAAATCATCTGGGGGTTGAATATGTTTGTTAGGATGACTTGCAATTATGGTCTCTTGAAGCAGTACAGCATCACAAGTATCACATGAAATGTTCATAGACATCTTGTATACCATGGCAGTTTGAGGGGAAGAACCAAATATGCTTTTACCTCCATGTTTGCTATCTTGACCTCTTACTCATGGATCCAGCCTTAAATTCCATGATAAAACAGCCAAGTCATACACAGATGTGCTTGACCCAGCTGTTTAAAGACCAGATAGAAAAGCAAATTTCAAATCTGAAGGTAGCACAATGATGGCTTTTTCCAACAGTCTAAACTGAATAGGGAAAGAGATAAGCTTTGCTCAGGCTAGACTTCCCTGGAACATCCTGCTTCACTGTAAAGGAATTTGCATATATTTTGCATACTGTCTGTGGGGATGCCCAAAAAGAATTTGACATCCTTAGGACCATTTCCTCCTTTCCATTTGTAGGCCACTCTTTCAGATTTGATCTTTGTCTTACGCTGTTTTTGATCTTCCTAAAATGAAAAACCCACAAAACCAACAAAATGACTGTTGATTTTGTTGCAGAAAAATCTTACCATGAAATAATTAGGTAGAATCTGAAATCATGGCCAAGAAATAGCCTTTAGTGCACAAAATCTCTTATTACATGCTCTGATACTATTTTAAGTTGCCTGAGCTGTGGCCCTTCACATGCATGAAGTATTTTGTGAAGGTTGTGATTCACCCCTGTGCAGAAGAGTGGTACAAGCTAAAGCAGTCAAATACCCCTCAAACTCTCAAAATGGCTCTTACATTGGATTTCACTCTGGGGGAGGAAACAAATGGATTGTTTTAAATATATCGCCCTGTCTGGGATCTCTTTCTTCTGTATGCCAATGCTTAAATAAAACCTGATTTATCTTATTAGGTAGGAATTTATATCTTGCCACATGTATTTCCGAAAATGATTTTTCCTCCTGGTTTGGGACCCGATTTTCTGAAGTGCTGAGCCTCTGCAAAGGGGTGCTGAGCACCTTGCATGCTGCTGAAGTTCAAGGCAGGGTGAACTCACTCAGCACTTCCATGATTAGGTACTTTGTGACTGTGTTAAAGCTTTTCTATCAGAAAGAATTGCTCTTTTCATGGCATTTATTACATGTCTCCTTGAGTGTCCTTTGCAGACTCTTTCTGCCATCTTTCTGTAATACAAGGAAATTTGATCCTGGAGTTATGGTGACAAACCCTTTCAAGCCACGCCACTGCAGCTTTTCTTATCACCAAAAACCATCAGTAGAATTACAGCTCTCTATTATTTTGGTGCTTTTTTCTTATATTCTATGATACATGGGCTGAAAGCTCAAGTGTATATTACTGCTCAGAGACATAGAATATGGCTTTCACATTAAAATCTCTTTGACAAAAGGAGTAAAGGGGGAACAACTAATTAAGTAATTACCTGGTTGCCTCAGTTTATTGAGGTATAAGAAATAACTCATTAACAACAAAGCAGTTCTGGGTGACTGGTAAGTAACTGCCTAGAAAGCTCTTTGCAATGGTGGTGGCAAAGCTACTGAGAATTTCCCGCTGCCTACTCTGCTCTGCAGTTCTGCTCTCTTCTTCCCTCTTCTTCCACCCAGGCACTTCCTTCTCCACTTATGTTTCTATCCTGGGCTTGTGTTTCTGGAAATCTGTTATGTTGTTGGCTGGTGGGTTTGCATGGGGCCAACTCTACATTTTTAAGGTGAACTGCCACAGCTCAGGTTGACAACAGCTGAGGATTTGAGCCTTTATGTATCCCTTAATCCCTATGCCAATCCAATTTGGGTGAAAATGTAAGCTGAATTATAGATGCACACCCTTTCTTTTTTAAGTAAGTCTTGTTTGTGAGCATTTTTATTATTATCTCCCCTTTAGCTCACCAGTGTAATTCTTCTGTGTGTTCAGAACACACAGCTGTGGGGCTTTTAACTTCTGTGCATTAGCATCTTCATTTGGAAAAGTAACAGTGGCCTCTCTGAGTGGAAAGTGCTTCTAGACCTGTTTGAAGTAGAAATGGCTGCTAAGCTAAACTAGGACTGGTTAAGAGGATTTTTTTAAAGAGTTTTTTGCCTTAGCTGCACCACTTACAAAGTTTTAATCAAAACTGAAATAAAGAGTATTGGCTGATGCACACTTGATGGGAAACCCTCCATAAATTCTTTCTTCATAAGCATAACCACCAAGAGTTTAGAATTAAAGTCCAGGATGATATCTGGGCAGAGCCCTTAGTCAGGCTGCAGAGTTGTGCCTGATGTCACCCCTTGTCCTTTATTGTTACTGATGATGGGTGTGAAGGGAAAAGTCTCCCCTTTGAATTCTGGGTTCAACAGACCAGCTGAGTCCATTGTGGTGAGTATTACAGGACTGGATGAGCCAGTGCTTTGGATAGTTTTCCTCCTCAGAATTTGTAAAGAAAGAAGGAAAACCCATGTCCCTAATCCTCTCCCATGGCTATCCATACACATTGTATGGCTTTTCTCACACAGTTTTAGGTTGGAGGTGCACCAGCCAGGTCCTGACCTGTATGGTAGAGCTGGCTGCTGGCTGCTCCTTGCTGCTAGCAGCCTCCAGGGACAGATCTGGGCACTACAAAGGGTTAGTTTAACTTTGGAAATGTGCCTCTTTCTGGCATGCCTCACTGCATCTGTGTCAGCTTTGGGTTTTTCAGTCCATGAACTTCCTCAGCTTCCTCCAGGCCATCCATTGCATCCTCTTTGATGCTGATGGCTAAGCTTGTTTTGGAGGGTGAGGAGGAGGGACTGAGGCATCAGGAGGCATCAGGATAGGAAATCAGACCAGAGCTTCAGGTTAATGATAATCAATTTGGTTTTAAACTTTAAATTTATGTTTCCTACCCATGGTGTAAGCTGCTCTCATATTGGTGCTTCTTTGCAAATTAAATCTCCTGTCCTTCACTCCACTGCTCCTAAGTTTCCTGTCTGTAAAATTGCTATGGTCACTTCATACAGAAATTAAAGTATATTCTTCTATCTTCAAGCAAACCTGACCAGATTGCTTTTCATAGAGGTTGGGTACCTGGTGTATTTGACAACATGAGGGAAGAAAGACAGCTTGGATGAAAAAAAGTTGGACATTTAAAAAAAAAAAAAGTAATTTAAAATATGTTAGTCGTGTTTTGTATCTTGTGTAATCAGATTAATCAGTATGCAGAGCAGAAATCTCAGATTCTTTAGGTCAGTTTGGACCAAGCCTTGTTGTCCTTGGGCTCTGTATTTGATGTACAGTTGTGTAGTGTTGCATAACCATCCCTTTGCAAGCATTAACAATAATCTAAGGTTCAGGCTGAGTGACAGCTATGCATTGTGAATAGGTCTGTTTAGGTGGCAGGGTGATGTAAATAAGGATGACTAAGCCATGCCACATAAACAGAATTCACCATATGATATTGTTCTCTTTGCATTTTTCTAAATCTTTTGAAGTTAGGGAGGGGGAAATGACAGGATGCACAAAAGAAGCACAGCTCATAGCTCAGCAGTCAGTTGGAGTTTGAGATTTGAATTACAATATCTCTGCCAGATGGACACAGATACCTATGAGGATGCCAGGACAAGACTGCTGCTTAGAGAGGTCAAGTGACTCAGTGTACTTCACCACATCTGTAAATTGAAAATTAAAAACCTGGAGGCATAATTGTCATAATTTCCAAAATTTAAAGAGACAAAATTAATTTTTTCCTCTTGCATTTTTTTTTCCTCCTTCTTTGTCTGGAATGTAGATTAGAACCCCATTCAGAAGGCTCATTTTTCCTTGTCAATCAGTAAGGGCAGCCAGTCAGACCTCATCAGTGTAATAATGGATGTTCAGAGTGAATTAGTTAGCCTGATCATATCAGAGGTGACACTAAAGAAGGGAGGGGAATACTTTATGGTCTGTGGTATATTCACTTCTCTGGTAATTTGTCCACATCTGGAAAAGAGAGGAAACAATCCCCCCTAGCTATGGCCAAACAACTTCAGCAGGAACTGAGGCAGAAGATCACCCTCTGAATGATGCTGGTCTGGCCAAAGCATCACACTAAGAGCTCTCCAGTGCCAAGAGCTTAAACATCCAAAGTATTCCTTGTTTACCACTTCCCTCCTCAGCTTATACTTCTTTAAACTCTGCTATGTCAGTAGTCTGAGATTCTGACTTCCAAAAGCTTGACTACAATATAATTTTTAATTACTTGTTTTATTAATTATATGTTGTTTATACTGCACAGTCTGCTGGTAATCCAGGCTCTGGAGAAAGCAGACACTTGAAGAAAATGCAGTGAGATAGCCAGAGAGCATTTTGGCTTGGTCTGGATGAATTTGAATGATGGGGAAGTAAGCCTGTCTTTGCATTCAACAGACTTCTTTGAAGGAATGAGAGTGATATAAAATGGTGAACTTTACTCCTGGTCAGAACAGAAAATAGAGATAGGACTGGCTGGTCTCTGAGTGAGCGTGTTGCCCCAGCTGCAGGCAAAATGTAAGGATATTTGCTAGGGCACAGAAAGGGAGTGCTCTTAAGAGCATTAGGACAGATGAAGGGACTAAGATAGGGAGATGAAGCAAGAGCTTTGAAGAACCCATCAGAGGGTCCATGTGGGGCAGAAATGACAGCTGGGTGGGATGGAGCAGGGAGGGAGGTTTTACTTCTCTTACTTGTCTAAGGGATGTTCACATAGCCTTGCAGAACAAATGAGATGGACAACCAGATCTGAATGTCTGCTGGCATCACCTCCATACAAAGGGAGTTTGGGGGGAACAGCAAAGGGGTTATTTGCTCTCAAGAAGAGCAAATCACCAGGTTGCTCCATTAGTGGTACCCTTTTTGTTTATTTAGATATTTCTGCAATGCCCACATGTGACAGGATAATGTTGTGTTGTACTGCTCAGAGTTTCCCTGCAACTTTCTGTGTGTAAATATTGGTTAGAAAGCATAGAGCAAAAGACAGAGGAGAGGAGTTGTAAGCTTTTTGTAGCTGCACTTTTGTAACCTTTGAAGTCTTATGAAAACAGACATATCCCCCCATACTCCCCCACAAAATGCATTTGCTATGAGGATCAAAATACATATGTAAAAGCTGCTGAGACAAGAACAAATTAATATAAATCTAGGCATAAATAAACATAGGCCAGATATTTTCAGATCGCCAGTCACCAGAGAAACAAGATTCTGAACAGACACTAATCCGAAATTCAGCTGGTCTTAAGATGAAGATCAATATATTTGCAAAGAACCCTTAAGACATTGGTCAAGAATAGCAAGTACCTGGATGGCATCACTGAGGAAGATTTTCTGGTCCTTTATATGTGTTTTATCTATATTTAATGTTTCTCCTGTATTGACAGGGCCTTGTGGGAAAGTCTTACCACTCTGAGAAATTTCAGTGTGACCAGCTGAGCATCTTTTTCTGGTAATCAAATTTGATTGTCCACAAAATTCATTTTAACTATACTCCCAGCACGCAAATAAGCATATATGTACACAGTCATGCATACATGTGCATATACGTATCTCTATATACTTATATAAACAAGTGGCAAGCACAGGCTGTTATGAATGAATGACCAAGAGACTGAATGGTAATATTTACAGAACAGAATAGTATTTTTCTAGGTCCTTATATTTTGACACCTAACTAGGAGCTTTTACAATGGATATGATTCTTAAAGTACAATGATTTTAAAAAATCAGATCTATTAAAGGGCTTATGTGGAGCATCCAAAAATTTTGTTTCCAATTAGCATTAGAAAAGTTATACTATTGTACAGTTTAAGTGGGAAGAAACCTTAATATGCTTTGGGTCATATAGTTTTATTACTTAGAAATCTGTTTTCACAACATAAACTCGGTAAGAACTGCTATTTTTAACTACTGTGATGACAACCTGTATGTGTCTAAATACAGAAAAATATATCTCGAAAGGTCCTTGCAAAAATTCTTAAGAGTTGTGATCTGTGGCCGTTTCTTTCTTGCAAAAATTCCAACTGGTGATTTTTTTGCCTAGAGACATTTTTAGGAAACCATTTCTAATTTACATTGTTCCATGGAAGACTTGCATAAAGCTACTAATATAAGACCAGATGACTTGGGGGGGGATTAAATAATCTGTGCAAATATTGACTCACAAATATCCAACACATTCAGCAAACTGTTAATAAGTAATTCATTGGCTAAAATGAATACAGAGGTTCAAAGCATTCCTCTGAAAAGAAAGTTTTCCAAGACCACAACCCCTTCACTAAAATTTTACCTAGAGGAAAAACAAAATTGAAAAATCACCTGGCTCCTAATGCAATGTAACATATCTTCTCTTCCCTCCCCACTCCTCCACTGTCATCCCTCTATTAGCTTTTTTATTTTGAGCACTGTATTTATTTGATCAACATAAGTTTCAGTAGCTTCTAGAATTTTGTTGTTGCCCATTAATGTTTTCTTCACTTTTGGAGTGTTGTGCATCAAGGCTGGAATGTTATTGGTGCACAGGAGTAGAGAGATGTTTAAAATTTAGTCTTTTTTCTTCTCCAGTACAGAGAATATGAAATACTGTTTTGCAGAAACCTCTGAATAACTGTAGGAATGTCTGCCTCAGAGGAGTCATGTATTATGCACCCATCTTCTGGTTTCAGGTTTTTCTTTTTTTCTTAGGGGTAAGAAAACCTTGTTGCAGTGAAATCTGCCTTCTGGAGTGAGGGTATATCAATAAAATAACATACAGTTCGGAACTGAGAATATTTACAAAATCTGTTAAAGGTTTTCTGTTCCCCAGCTGTTTCTCAGAAGGCTCACCACCAAGATGATTCATACAAAAAAATCTTAAGTAATTTTTATTAATACATTTCCAAAACATTTTAAAATATGTTGAGACAGACTATTTAAGAGTTGTGTTAGCTGTCATGGATAGCCTAGGCAAGCTGTCATCAGATGGACAGTTCTTCATTGATTTCTTTCTTTTGACAAGTATCTCTGGTTTTACATGCAAATTTGTCATCTTAAATTTATCCAGTATATAACCGTTCCCATCCCACAGCCACGCTGCTAATCATGTTCAGTATCAGTGTACCGCTTAATTCCCACTCGGATGCTATCGGTGAGCCTTGAAGGAGAAGCAGCAACTTTTCACTTTGAAAAGTTGCACTTGTGGTGTCTCTGCAGCCTGATACTAGCTCTTTTGAAATATTCCTAGAGACAGCCTCCCCACTGAATCAGCCTAAGCTAGTTTGGAATGCTGCCATGTGTGATAGGATAGCTTCTTGGGCATGGGATTGCAGAAGCACAGATGATCACCCACAGTACTCGTTGAAACTTCAGAGAAGGTGGCTACCCTTAAAATAACCAACTGCAAATTTCCTGGGTAATGTGCCAAGGGAATGCCAATAGGATATCGACTGCAGCTGGAATTATCATGGAAAGACACAATTTCTGGCAACACAATTAAAACGTACAGCCATGCTTGCCAGAGCATTTTCTAGCTGAGTGGCAGCATTCAACAAAACAATTGAAGAGCCTCCCAGCAATCTGAACAGTGGCAGAACAAAACCATCTTGAAGAAGCCTACCTATTGTCGTGAGTTTTTTGGCAGAATAAGAAGTTTTCCTTACTATAAGCTTATGACTGACCCTACAAAGCAGCAAATAACTGAGCAGCCTGGTCTATGGAAGGTGTCCCACCCATGGCAGCAGGGTTGGAATGAAATTATTTTTAAGGTTCCTTCAAACCCAAACCATTCTATGATTCTATGTACGTATGTATGATTCAAACTTCTCAGATGGGTACTAATCAAAACATGGAATATTGCCACTTTCGCTGTCTTCATACAATATGAAGGATGCATTCTGCTTGGATGAGTTTAGAAAAGACTTTGGAGGAGGCTTCTGACGAAAAGCATATTAAATTTTTATAACCTGTTACAACAATATGCATCTAGCAGTGTTCAGAACACTTCAGACGGTTTGGTTTACCTCTGAATAATATGCTACGCAGTGTTTGACCTGGAAAACAGGCCCTGAGAAGCCCACCTTTCCTTTTGACAACACTGAGCCAAACAATCTGGGGTATAACCTCAGCTGCTGTCAAAGATGTTACTGCTGAAGTCAGTGGAAGCACACTGATTTACATTAGCAGAAGTTCTGGCTCTGTGCCTTCTTTTGTCTTCCATCCCAGTTCCAGGGTTATAACAGACCACTCCTGAGTCAACTGGAAGGATTAGGCTGATGATTTGGTATTTCAGGGATTAAAATGCAGCCTATGATGGAGCATATGGTCTTCTTCTGCCCTTTAGTATTCCTATATCATGCATCTAATGCAATCTGCTGCCACAGAAATAGGAAGCCTTATAGCCTACTAGAAATAGAATAAATAAGAGATATGTAAATAATAGCACCCTGTATAAATTATGAAAAGAGCACACAATAAGTTTATTACCCCAAGAAAATGAATTGACTAAAGTGTGTGAGCATTTCTGAGCTTTTAAAAAACAAATGATCAATGCTACAAATTATATAGGTCTTTAACAGTACAAATAAAATTAATAACCAGCCCAGCCAGTATTAAAGATTGTGTTGCTAGAGGATTCATCACTCTATTGACCTGAACTTTGGACTGGTTACATAGCCCAGCTGTAATTAAAACATACACACAGTTTACCTGCCTCAAAACTGCATCAGGTTACACTGGGGTTAAACTAAATGCCACAAGCTTGGATGAATCCAGAAGAGCTTTTGCCTCCTGCACTAAAATATGAGATCACTGCCCTTTATGTTTCAAGTTGTATCACAACAAACATTCTGTGTAAGAGGATATAGCAGTTTATATTGCAAATGCACCACAGTTTCTGCCAGCACAGAACTGGCTTTTATTTTTTTTCCACCTTTTTTTTTCAAGTATTCTAAGGCACTGCCTTAATCCTTCATTAAACAAAATTATCTCTAGTCTCATTAGGAGTGGGGAGTTCATCGTAACTGGCACCAAGCAGCCAGGAAGCAAAGAGAAAGAACTGGGTATCAGCACTGATAACAGGCAACATGCGTGATTCTTCGGTGCTGAAATACCCTTCTGCCATGGCTGGCTGTAAGTGAATTGGCTGGACAGATTTTCCAGATCCCCTGAACATTCCTAAATTACTATACTCACCCAATTACAGTCCTCAGGGGTCACATTTCATTTTCTGAAAACTGGTAACAGGCCACCACAGCTGATGAAATGATGTGGGTATCCAGGCAACTATTGTGCTGTTTGATTAATATAGCAAACACTTGTGTGGCATGATCTCACATACTTCCAAATGTTCCACATGATCTGCCTCGAACTGGAGATCATAAAAGTTTGCCTCATAGTTTCATTCCCAGTCTTGCACAGATCAGATTTTCCAGATGAAAATATTTATTAACGCTTCTTATTATGCCTCTCTTTTGTATGATTTAACCCCTGACTTTATACATGAAGGTGTCTAGAAACAGGAGGTTGATTTCTGATTTTTCTTCTCTTCTTTTTTCTTCGGCAAAGTTTATTCACTTCTCTCTAAGCCAGTTAGCTGTAGTAAAGTTCCAGGTATTACAATAGATAGATTTGCCAGAGAGTTTTAGTTCCTAATGTAATGCCACTCTAGTGGACATTTTGAACAGCTGTAACCTGGATATATGTCTAAGGGGAAAAGAGGGTACAAAAAGTGCAGCTTCTTGTTGCCAGAGAAATAACAGAGAGATCTCCACAATATCCTAGTTCTCTCACTTTAGTGGAGAGGGTCTGAGCGCTGCTTCTGCTTCAGATGCCCTGAAAGTATATTTTTTTAAAAAGTAGATCCAGCAAGTGGCACCAGGACCATATACAAATACCTAAGCTAGTTTCTGTTTTGAATTGCACCCCTTTCTGCAGGCAGCAGATGCACTCTTCTTTGCAAATGCTGGAGAGACAGAGGAGACATAAAGAAATTGCCTATAGCTGACATGTTCCCCAAGGAAACTCTGCGGCTGCAAGTCAGCAACGCAGGCAGCACCAGCTGCCCATCCCATCGAGCAGTTTCCATGGGGTACTCAAAGGGTTAATGCAGCCTATAGTCATGTGTTTGCTTTCTTCTGTTTGAAATCAAACATCTGATCTTTATCTGAGGTGACAGGTTTAATGTCTTCCTTCTCTGACAAATTTTTACCCGAAGAGGAATGCAAACACATACACTGGTGTGGTTTTATAAGTGCTCATCTCAGCAAGCCAATATTGGAAGCTTCATCCCCTAATAAACAGCAAAGCCATGAGCTTGTGCTGCTTGCTTAAAATAAAATTATATCCCTTACATCATTTAAAAGATTTTACTTTAGATTTGTCAGGGGTCAGGTACTTTGACAGAGCTTTAGGCAAGGTGAAGTATCACTGTTCAGCAATGCTGACTTCCCTTCTCTCTCTTTTTTTTTTTTCTTTCCTTTTTTTTCTTTTTCTACTGCTTCTTTTTAAAGTTAATTTAATGTTTGCAAAATACCCTATTGCCAGCCTGATCATGGGAAAAACCCTTCTCTGGCACATGGCAGGACATGTTTTGGTCAGCAGAAATTTGCTTTAGACTAGGTCTCTCCCTCTGGCCTTTATACTCCCTTCCTGAGGAAAAGGAGAAGGGCAAAGGAAAAAATTAGTGGACTTGATGTCGACAGATAGATGCCTGCTCTGGAAACAGGACTCTGAACTACAGTCTGTTTTAAAGAGGCCAATGAAGATTCATGAAGCCATGGTAGGTTGTGTATATATACATATATATATATATATATATATATATAATATATATATAATCTTTATGCACCTGAACACAGCAAACACTGTCTAATTCAAAATGGCTTTCCATCACCTCTAACTAACTGGGGGAGAAAACTAGGTTGTGCTTCCACTGAAACTTTTGTTATAGATCTGAACCATAAAACAGTTCACTAACAAAATCTGTAGCAGTTCAGTAGTTCTGGTTGGATAAGAAACATCCTTACTTAAGCAGCCTCTCAGTAACTCCCTGTCTGGATGGTATGATAATGCTGAAAGTACCTGCTGGAAACATTGAAAAACCATTGTGTTTTATCATGAAGTTTTCATTTTAGCTTAGCCATAAAAATGCTGTAAGAAAGCTTTTTTGTCTGTTTGTGGCTGTTTGGAAACCCAAAGTCTTCGGTTAGTTCACAAATTAGGTGAAGATTAAGGTCCTAAGTTGGTCTCTTAATTGGGGTGGGAGTGTAGAGAAAAATTGCAACTTCAGGACGTTTCCAGTCTATCAAGTAAAAATTATTTTCATGTCAGGCAGAGTTTTCATCAATTATATCTCTGTCTCTAGCAGAATTAGGGTTAGGTTTGTTCAGGTTATGTTTTAAAACACTCCTCATCCATGGAGTTTCAAGTGTACTTCTTAATCCATTTTCTCATACCAAGTTTTTCCACTACCCACTGATAACAATTAACAAAACTTTTCACCAACGTGACATCTATGACATGCAAGCAACACTACTGTGGTATTTTGGAAGCCATCACCTATTTTCCTCTGTCTAGACCTTCTAGGTCTAGACCTCCTAGGACAGAACAGAAAATGCAAACTGTGGTATTTGAACACAGGACTTCTAGATTTTATTTCAGTCTCATATTATTGCTTTCCTTATGGGTCACAAAACTGGATCCTTTTGAGGAAGGACTCAATATTGCACCAAATGTTGGCTAACTGATGATGCCATGGGGTGCCATGGTGCCGTAGGGTAATGACCGTCCAAGAAATCCTTGCATCCACCCGCATGGGAATCCCCTATCCACACAGACTCCCTAAATCTCTTGCAGCCACTCTGAAGAGGAAATTTGAATATACATTTGATTGTGACTTTGGGCCTATGCAAAAACTGATGTGCAAACACACGTGAGCTGGTGGACAGGCCCTGCAAAATGAGAGCCATCAGTCTTCTATTCCCAGCTGTTGCAGTGGTGGAAAGCACTTGTGTCAGGTGGTAGCTGCTCCAGAGTGTAGCAAATTGCAGTGCTGGCTCCAAAGCTGCCGTTATCGCTTCCAGCTCCAAACTG
Organism: Aphelocoma coerulescens; assembly: GCF_041296385.1. Classification (NCBI taxonomy): domain Eukaryota; kingdom Metazoa; phylum Chordata; class Aves; order Passeriformes; family Corvidae; genus Aphelocoma; species Aphelocoma coerulescens. The sequence goes on from NC_091015.1 coordinate 107,123,381, forward strand.
CTCTCATCTTTGCGATTCATTACTGGGCGTGAGCGTTTTCTGCATGTCAGGTTTTGGTTTCACAGGAAGTGTGATCACAACTGGACTCCTGCCAAGGACATACTTGCTACAGAGCTTCTATCAGACTTCAGTTTTTGGTAGCATTGCAAGTAGACAGACATAAATGGATGGGAAGGTGCTCTTCTAAAGCTATCCAAGGGCACCCTAATAAATTCTGTTTCCATGCTGTGTGTCGAGGCCCTCCTGCTGGATCACAGTGGAAGACGTGGGACAGAAGACCCTGACAGGTGACAGGTTTGTTTGTGCTGTGATGAGAATCTGGCCCCACAGATCTTTTTCAGGGTTCCTGTTTGGTTTTGCCTGCACAGTCCCTGGCTGTGCCCTTTTCCCTCTTACTGCTCCTGCCAGCAGGCTGAAATGCCAGTCACCTCTTCCCTTTTTTAATCCACCAGTGCTGCCTGATGCAGAGACAAACAGGAGCATAATCACAGGTATCCTAACCATAAGGCAATGTGATGTTACTCTGTTTGTACAATGTTTCTCCTTTATTTTATTTTCCTGTAAAGAAGACATCATGTGAGAAGAAAAAAAAGATGAAAAAGTATCCAGTCTATCCTGGTGCAGTTGGGAACCTCCCCAGCCACTCTGCATGGCTCCCACCACGTATTATCTGGAGGCAAATATTCATCCACCTGCTATGCTGCTATTCTGCTGAAAATACCCAGGACCCAAAAGAAGATGGACCTATGGGAACCCAGGGTGGGGAGCGAGGCCAAGCACAACCTGTCCCAGTGGTGAGGCCGGCCAGGATGCCAGCCAGTGGGTCTGAAGCCACCACCCTGCTCCTCAGCTGCTGGCTTTTCCAACATGATCTATAGAGCGATGCTGACAGTAGATTTTCTGGCAGCAATAAAGGTGGCCCGATTCAGAGAATAATTACTGTATGCAAATGAGTGTGATTTTCCTCTGCCCTTTTATGGATGACTCTGCTCTGCCATTCATCAGGGCCACAAATTTCACTTGGTAGGAGACGGATTTAAAGAGACAGCCGCCTCTAGAGCTTTGTCTCGGACTTACTAAATCCATGCTTAAGTGTCTTCATAAATAGACGTGCATATGTTATAAAGGGGATGGCAGATTCCAGCCTCTTTATCTATGTATTATTGCTTAGAAAACTGTTGAGAAAACATCCGACTCTATGGCCATACAGTATATGAAAGCTTTCACTGCTTTGAATAACAGTCTCTTCTCAGATCAGGATTATATGTGGTTTAGTATGGCCTCTAGTGTGTTTTTTCTCTCTCACTGTGTCCTTTATGATGTTTATACGGTATGTGCCTCAGTGTGCAGTGGAGGAGGGAGAGAGTGCTATATTTTTTTCTGATGACGATTAGTTAATGGCTATCACGTTCACAGTAGTAATGGTAGAGGCTGCACTCACAGCAAGAAGCCTCAGCATGTTTGTGCTGTTGAGGTTCAGTCCATCTGATGGCAGGGAGGAAGTGTCCTATAGTCGTGATTTTCCTGTCATTGTCTTGATCTGATGATGCCATCAATATATCGTGATAAAGGGGGAAAACCCCACAACAAAAAAAGGAACCAAATCAAGGTTTTTGTTTCTGAGCATGATGTGAGCCTGGTGGGTTAGCAGGAAAACAAAACTGTGATGAAGTCAATCTGTTGTTATTCCCTGGTGCTGGACACAGGAACATGGTGGTGTGTTCACCGGAAATCTGTAGTACTTAATGTGTCACTGCTAAATATCAGTTTGTGCACTTGCTCCAGTGTGAGCTGTGCACCCTCCTCCTCAGCACGGAGGAGAGGGGAAGGAGGGAGCTGTAAACTGAACGGGCCTGTCTGTCACTGGGCTGTCTTGTTACTCATGCAGCAGCAATATACCGGTGTCAGCATCCACAACACTTTTCTCCCAGTGCCACTCAAAAAACAGAGGAGAGAAGCTGTGATGTTTCGGTGTTTGTCGACAGTGTGCACCACTAGAGGCCATCACACACTTCCCTAAATAAATATCAATTAATGCACTTGGTTTTAGGGTATTCCGGGAGATGGGTCCTGGCCGCCTTAATCTACTCTTGCAGCACTAGTACTTCAGTTCAAGGTTCAGATCCTTTGGTTAATAGATCTGTGCAAGATATACTTCGAGAGAAGCTGTTTTAAGGAAATCTTTGGTCCATTTGCAGAATGCATCAGACATTTCTTTTCCTTTGAATACGACAAGTAGGTATCAAATTAAAGTGAAAAAAAAGCAGGCCAGGAGCACATTGCCCTCGGGCTTTCAAGAACAGTGAACAACATTTGCAGGCAAATGGGGCAATAGGGAAAGTTTACCTGCTTCTAAGTTTGTGCCTTGTTCACTTCCACTTTTGGCAAATTTCCCATCTTGCAGAGGCAGGCTTGGACAGGTTTGCTACATCCTAATCACGCCACTCCTTGTGACAAACTATAATTGTTTGCAGCAGACTGGGCAGCTAAGGAGTTATTTGGCCTGAGTAAACATTTTCTGACATTTGGAGGCACAGGTGATTTTCTGATAAACTACACTTGACTAGTCGTGGGCATTCAAATTTTTCAGTGGAAATTCAGGAAAATTCCTGATTGTTATTTGAAGCTAGTAAAAAGCCAGTAAAAATCCTAAAAGGATTTTCTTCCAAAATTCAAAGCTGAAGATGGGAAGTATAAAATCTCACTAACCAAAATCAGTGTTCCTGCAGGGATACTACCAGTGTTTCCACACGGGTCTGTGATTAAGTTGAACTCCACACTGGATAGCCCAATGCCCACACTCTCCCAAGTAGAACAGCAGGGCAGAGGGAAATATTTGCAGAGTAAAGTTAATTATTGGCAGCAAAAAAATCAGCTTTCTTATATTATTGAGAGGTATTTATCCTATGTCTGTTGAGCTGCTGTTCTAATGTAGGTTGACCTCTGACAAAGATTATAATAATTTGACATTCTTGTATTGCGTTAATAGCCAAAGCGACTCATTTGGGAGGTGGATTCTGACTTAGAACTTCAGAGTCGATCTGCTTTGGTCCTATTATTATTTCTGTGTTAAGATGAGGCTTAAGGATTCAGCCCCAATGGGTTTTCATGTAGCTTTGGTGTGTAGTAGGAGATTAAACCAGTTATGAAATTGTTTCTCTGATTCCCTGTTTCTCAGCCACCACTGGCAATGAGCAGACATCCTGCATTGCTGCTGGGCAGTATTTTGCATGGAGATCAGCCTGCTTTATGTGCCATCAGGCACTGGAGTCCTTTGGGACTTTTTTTCTTCAGTTCTGGACAGGGCAGTGAGATTTAGGGTGGTCATCCCATGAAGGGCAAACTTGATGTAATGAAACTGCCTGCTCTCCAAGGCAGCCAGGGCCCTGATGGCAGGAGCTGGTGGGATGCCCTGTAGGACCTAGCTGAATTCCTACCAGCCACAAGGTGCTGCTGCCAATAGGCAGTCTGTTTAAAAAGTGTTTTGCCATTGTTCAGTTTACACAAGTTTTACTGACGCTGGACAAACTAACTCTGAGAGGACATCAGGGGAATTTCCGGTAGTCTGAGAGAAAACTGTATCTAGGACTTACAAAATAGCCGGTGTGGGGTTAGGGAACGGAGCGAGCAACTTCAAAGAGAAGGTTTAAACTAAAATATTTCCTTTCCTTTAGACCCCCAAGGCATTTAAGACTGAGGCCTTTTTAGACTGATTAACCCAGTACTGATGGTGGCTTGTGTGGGTGGGAGTGAGGCATGAATTTCAAAACTGCTTTTCTCTGCTGCAAAATCTCCAGATCACAGAGAGAGGAAAGGGAAGGAATGGGGGAGGAAATGTCATTAAAGGGGGAATATTCACTGAAGTTTCCATTGAATACGAACCATCATGTGGCTGTATCCCTTCCCACCTGGAACTTTCTTTCTTCCTGTCCAGCCTCTCCTTCTGACCCACTGTGAATACAATTGAGACAGCTTCTGCACTGTGGGTATTGCATCCCATGTGGTTTGAATATGTACACAGGGTAAGGTCTGGAGTTATTGTTACATATTTATAGTAGTCCACACGGTGTGCTAGGCCCTTGCCAGGTCATCAAGAAAAAGTTTTCTGCTCCAAGGATTTTGCCATCTAAGAGTGGTGGCAAAAGCTGACAGAGGGTAGAGGGCAAGAAATGGGAAGTTTACATGCAGTCAGCTGTACTTGACAGGAGCAATTTAAAGTATAGATGGGATGAGGTCCTGCAGGTGATCTCTGGGAGGTCTTGCTGGACATCCAGATTCACACTGTTGAAGAGGCAGAGGCAGCTGTGGAGCAACCTGGCAAGGAGATAAAAAGGCTGTTGGCATGGGAGTCCAGCTAACTGAGAAAACCATATTGGTTTTTTTTCTTATTCTTGAATAAAGTAACTATTTAAATTAGATGTCTAAATACAGAAAATTTCCATATTGAATCTGGCATTTTTTTGTGTTCAGAGGTTTCTATGAAATTTGAACCAATAATTTTTTCAGCTAAATTTTCACCAGCTGAAGTCCACTTGTAACTAGTTCTTCTTCTGAACATTTTCCTCCTCTTCTCACAAATCCCTTGTACTCCCTTGTGCTCATGGACAAATGCTTTGCCAGGAGAGGAGCAGCTACACTACCTCAAGCCAGAGACTTTTGTGTCCATTACCCATAATGCCTTAAAATGGACAAAAGATTTCTGAAACACACACTGAGACACACCACAGGAGGATAGTTAAAAGAAAATAGAGCATCTTTTCAGTCAAAACATCCTGCAGTATCTCCACATAATGCTTCATGGCATATGACAGGAAGAAGATGACATCTCTCATCACTAGTCAAAAAATAAAAAACATGTCAAGTATGAATTGCCTTTGAAAAAAATACTGTACATGATTTCCATGGTCAGACATCCTGGAAAACTTCCAAAAAGGGGGAAGAAGGAGGGGAAAAAGAAAAGGGGAAAAAAATGTTATTGATTTCCTCATTGGGAATGTTATATAACCTTCATATTTTATTAAAAAACTTTACTCTCACTTTGTGAAAGGTCCTTTAACACATTATGTCATTTTGTAATACAATAGTTCTCCAACTCCTTCCAGCCCCATCTCCCCGATGTGTTCTCTCAACTGTAGTTATTTTCTTTCCTTCTAAAAAAATATTTCTGATAAAATGTTTGCAAGTGTTAAACAAAGGGGTGCACTTTAGTGCAGCATAAGTTAATGCAGGCATCAGGTAACACTCAGAACACACTGGCATATTTCAAGCAAAACACGGGAACTTCAGTTCAAAAACCTTATTTTTTGTCTTGAAATAGACACTCATAGTCTTTTTTTTTAAGAACACAAAACTTTTTTTTTTTCCCTGTTATAATAGTGGATTCCAGCTGCAGGACTCCTCAACTTTTCCTTTCCCCCTTCCTTCTTCCCCACTTCTCCCCCCCTCCCCTCAATCTCTCCCCCTCCTTCCCATCCGGCATCTACTCATGCACACATACTCTCTGACTTTTTGTTTTTAGTAGCTGCTGCCCCATAAGAAATGCTATCCAACAGACCTGGTGCCTGTCACCGCTTCCCATCACATGCCTGGTAATTAAACTCTGACTGATTTATTGACTGACAGCCAACAAATCCCAACCCAGTTTTTATGATATACATGCCTCCCCAGGCTAAATTCACTCAAACAACAGCCCAGCTGAAAAGGAGGAGGAAAGGGAAAAAAAAAAAGTGATAGAGAAAAAGCGCTACACACACGCGCATGCACACACACTCACACACAAAAAAACCCTGGTATTGGTAGATGAAGGGGAGACATTTTGCAAAGAAAAAAACTCAGCACAACATCTCTTTCAAATCCAGACTTGGAAAGGGAAAGGAGGGGGGGAGGAGGAAAGAAGTAGTAAACATCATTACTTCAGCTTTAAGATTCATTTGAAACGTCTCACGTACAAAAGAGCTCTGAAGGGGAAAACAAGACGTGCTTGCAGCTAATATTACAGTCAAGTTCCAATTTTACCTAAGGGAAAGCAGCTTTATTAAAAGTCATGACTGAAATTGCGTGACAGGTGCCAATATTCTCCACCCTGACAGATGTGTCAGTTTGCGAATGCCATTTTCTTGTCAGCGGTCCCTAGATGGAGTTGCTCCCATCACCATTTGTCTCTCTTCCAGCTAGATCACACATGCCCGTCGCTTGCCTCCAAGCTGCGCTGCGTTGTTTGATATGTGGAATCTTCACAATGAGACTTATTAAAAGACAGTCCATTATTTTTATTTAGAGCATTTCCAAAACAAGCAGAGCGCGCAGAGATAATTTAAAAATTGTGCGGCGGGTCATCTCCAGGCCAGAGCGGCTCAATTGTAAATGCATAAGAAAGCAGTGTCTCCCCCGAGCCCCTCCTCATCCTTCAGTTCATAATGAGGTTGATTTGAGTGACATTTAACCCTTGAATAATGGCCCTCCGAGTCAGCAGGACTCTATAGCTTTGCTCTGCAGAGGCAGTTCAGCCTGAAGGATTAATTCTGCTCCTATTTTTACTAAATCTTCCCCCCCACCCCCTTCTGGTCTCCTATTTTGTTACAGGTGTGCTTCACAGCGTACGGCTGGATGTAAAAGACTCTTGATTGTCTGTATTTATAGACCCTTTTCCTCCTCCTGTTGGTTTCAAACACAAAGAAAAATGGTATCTCTCAATCGTGCTTGGTATGAACAGCAGGTAAAGCTGCAGCAGACTCCTCTCCAGCCTCTGATGGAAAATTATTACAGATGAAATGATTCTGTAATGGAAATGGTAATAGGAAAGTTTCATTCTAAAGGATGTTTGTGCTAACATGAGAGGCTATAATATGTGATGGATTTGGATGCAGGAATAAGTGTGATCTCAAACTGAATTTTACTTCATCATTTCTAGAGGTGGCACTGAGGGGCTGGAGGAGGGCTAATGGACAGTGCTTGCAAACACTGCTTGGTGAAAGGACTTGAAATGTGAGATCATTGATGTCTCATTGTCCCGGGCTAAGTGGCATAGCAGGCTGTTGCTTCAGCTTTTCTTTCTTAAGTACGTGGATGCTAATTCTTCTTAGGCTGATAGAGCTCATCAGTCCTGGTGAGTATTTGTCTCTCAGGGAAGGTGTGTGGTGAAATCATAACTAACCCTTTGCAGATGATAGGGAGCTGCTTTCACTTCTTGTGAGGAAACAGCATTTGCCTCTTCATGCTTACCTTGGCACAAAATGTGGGCTGGACCTTTGTCCTTCCTGATTGCCAGACAAGAGTTTGTTGCCATCACAGGCAACTCCAAGTGGGCTGCAGGCAAGACCAGGTTGCAGACTGGCTGCAGTGTCAAGTAACTCTTGTTTCCCAACAGCACTGTGATCCCTGCATGCTCTTTTGGATCACATCCTTTCTGGTCCCTCAGCCCTGTCTCAGGACTCCGATAGCTGAGGACAGTTTGGAGCAGACTCCAAAGTTTTGGTAGACAACAGATGGATTAAAAGGCAACATAACAGTATTTGACAGCACCTGGAAGGAAAATGAAAGGTTCACACTCAAGCAGAGAAAGCAAGGAGAGGAGAAATACTGGAAAATAAAGAACTGAATAAAATAGAGGTTGGTTGTGTCAATGTCCATGGAAGACACTCTCGTACCATGTGAGTTGAAGAAATTTTAGAAGAATTCAAATGGAAAAGCTCTCATACTCTGCAAGCCTTTCTTAGGGGAGCATTTCCATTACAGTCACCTGGAAGGCCCAAGCATAGATTTTTCACTCACTAGTCTGTCACCCTTTCACATAAGCAATCCTTCAGAAACTTATTTAAGAATTATCAAACCATAACCAAAAACTACTAGTGAGTTTTCTCCCCAGTCTGGAAAAAGCAGATGGGCTGCCACCATAATATTTTCTTCCCATTCTCCCACAACAATGTCTGCAAACCTGGAGCCACAGTTCTGAGAGCAGCCAGAGAAGAAATTATACCATAATCCAAACAGCCATCAGCTCTGGGGCAGGAGAGGAACATGCCAAACTGCTTCTGAATTACACATATCAGCATTTCTCACTTGGGAGGAAGGGACCAGGTTGAGGAGGGAAGAGAGAAGAGGACAAGGAAAGGGATGAATATGCTGCTTGTTTGGATCATTTGTCTTATTGTTAGAAGTATTAATCTGCTCTTCCAGGTTCCAGGAATCCATTATTCCTTTTAAGCTAAAGAAAGAAGTGGGCAGCTGCCATCAAAAACTGGAGAAGAGGGAATGTTTTGGCAGTGTGCTCTAACAGTCAGAAGCTGTAGACTCAGCTGATGGAAGAAAGAAAAAAAATCTGCAAGTGAAAACCTTGTGCAGGGCAGGGCAGGAGACTTCACATGACTGAGGGCATTGATGCGGCCCGTGCAGATGACTGTAACTGCTGTGGCAGATCTGCTCTGGAGTCCATCTCTCAGGCAGGATCAAGGCTTGTAGGTTTAATAAAGTCAAATCAACACACAGCAATAAAATAATAAGTCTGGGCAGCTGACAGATGCTAATGAGCATGCTTATTTAAACCACCAGCAAAATCCAGTTGAAAACTAAGCAGATACATAAAACTCTTGACTGAATCCTTGTTATTTGGAGAGAGATAATTAGGGCCCATAGGACATTTTCAAGGAAGATATTTGGGATGCAGTATTAAGAGCCCATTTCTGAGCATGATTAACCTTACTAACTGCAAGAGAAAGTATTCCTGGTTTTAATCACAGAACGCTTTGAGTTCCATGTATTTACAGCTTCAGATGATATAGGAAGACAATGGAAAAAACAAATAGGCAGAAGAGGATGGTGTGATGAAGAGCTGTGCCAAAAGCAATACAGCTGATGAGTCCAAGGAGACTTAACTATGTTCTCAGCTTTTTCAGTGGAAAGACCTAGGCAGTAGACACACACATGCAGATCTTTTGGGAGCTTTGGGTAGATACACATATAATGGTGTTATTTTAAATGTCACCTTCACGGTAAATGAGACTATTTGCTCTTGTGCCTTATGCTGAGTATAAGAAAGCATTTACATCATTGACTCCAAAATCATATTTATGTCATGAAACAGTGGGGCCTTCACTGAGTGCAAGTCCATCAGGGTGACTGCAGCCAGCAGAAAACAAGATTTACACACTGGCAAAAATGGAAACGATCCCTCTTCCCCTATTCCTCCCCCCAAGTATTTGCACTTGCAAACTACTGGCCTTCAGCTGCAACATGGAAATAACTCAGATGGTAATAATTCTAAGGAAAACATTTGCTTTTTGTAAAAAAGCTTCATCACTGGGAAAGCTCTGATGTGATTTTTGCATGGCTTTCCTTTCCCCTGTGCCATATTGACAGAAATTTGGAAAGAGTGTCTTCTTTCCCAGGAAAGCAGAGCAGAGGTCACCTGCTAGGGTTTGGTAGCCCTGGTGTATGTGATTCATAACTTCGGGTTTTTGGTAAAGGAAAGGCAGGGAGAACCTGTGGACATAAACATATTTTGATCTTTCTTGTCCCGTGCTTCACTGTTTTTACTTCTGTACTGTTCAAAGTGACTATGTCAGTAAAAATTACTGACGCTTCTGCTAGCAAGCGATCAACCTGCTTTGGGGTAACCTTTATTCTTTTTTTTTGTACCACTTCTTTTATTTCTTTGTTCTGCTATAGTGCCAGAGAAATCTAGAATGCCCTATACACTAATACCACTGGCTTTTCTTTTTCTTTTTGGCAATCACTAAGAAGAATAACACTTCATGTGGGAGACAGCTGTTCAGATATGCTTCAAGTGAAGCTAAGTTGATACATATACATTATTCCCCACTTTTTTCTTTTTTTCGTGTCTGCATCCTATTTCAGATTCTTAAAAAAAATAATGATGAAAATGTAATACATGTAATAAAATTACAGAAATTTTGTATAAAATGTTATTAAAATGCTATAAAAATATCAAAAAGATTCTTAAGATGGTCTCTCATCAGTAAAGGATTTCTCTCTCCTTTTGCCAATCTGCATTCACCTATTGACTATTTCCTATTCACTAATAGGAAAGCACCTCAGACTATTAATCTGAACTTCAAAAAATGTGGATTACTTCCATGGGACACCTTTCTGGACTTGAACAACCACATGGGGCTCCAGAACAGAAAGTATGTGAAAATGAGTGCTTCTACACAAAGACTGGTTCATCCCTGAATATTTCTCCTGCTTTCCTATATTGTCACATGCATAGCAGGGAAAGATAATAATAAAATGATCTTCTAAAGTGGTAGGAAGAAAATCAGGAAAAGTAGATCAAGAAAAAATACATATAATCAATAAAATGAAACTGCCCATCTCAAGATCAAGAAAGACAAGTTCCATCTTTATAAATGGGCAGAAAAAATAAGGGGAAAAAGGAATATAAATTTCTGCAGAGATAAAAGCTACTGATTAAGATATCCAAGCCACCTTAAATCAGTTTATTTGAACAACCTGAGGAAAAAAAATCAGTGTTTCTTATCTATCTAACATAGCAGTGGTTTCTTATCACTAACTTTAAAAACTCTGTTGGCTTACACTAGGTTTGATTCGGATGAATTTGGCCCAATAAATCTTACTAACACTTATTCCTTGAAGTCATGGCCTAACATCTGTCTTGAGTTCCTTTTAAGTCTAACCTTAAGTCAGAATTTCCTGTGTTTTAATAGTTGCTTCTTGATAACTGCAGCACACTTATAACAAATTTAACCTTTCAGTTACAGATCTTCACTTCAAAACACATTTTTACTGCATAGAAAAGCTATCTTCAATGATTTAGAAGGGATTTTCAAACTTAAGCTCATATTTTTTCCCTTCCACAACTGTCTGAACATAGCCAGTGATTCAATTTGGCTTTAAAAACAAAGAAATACAAAACTATAAATATGGCAATGTATAAAAAAATCTTAATCTTTTTTAGGCTTTTCTCTCTAGCATTGCATCAACAAAATTGTTGATGAGGTGTTGGCCTGTGACTAACTTGGTGTGGCCTTCATGGAATATTAATGACCTTGTGGCTCTCAAGCCAAACAAACCCTTTAAACTGCCACATAATATCAAGCATTGTATCAATATCACATTCTAGATGGCACAAATGCATATCCAAGTCTCAAGCTGATGGACAAACACATGTGTCTGAGCCTTATCAACTGTTTTGGCCACAAGGCAAAGGCTGAAGCTGGGTAATTCTCAAGCTATAAGTATGACTGCCGAATACTTAGAAATAGTTGAGCCACATTTTGGCTGCACTATTCCACAAGCACTTACCCTGAGGCATGGAAAATGTCAGCCACTGTGAATAAAGTTTATTAGTGTTTTGAGTAACTGGAAACTCTCCCACAAAGCCAGGAGTTAAGCAATGCTGAATAATAGGTGGCACTATGCAATCCAATGGTCCTTCTTGTTCCTGTTTTGGAATGTCTGAAGCAGACATGCTCATTTATGGTTTGTAGACTCTGTCCTTTTTCCCAATCCTTGGGGTCAATCCCACTAAAGAGTGTGTACTTGTGTAACTTGGCATACATCATCTCCATCTTAGAGGCGAATCCTGATGACTTGTTCTCCTTTTCTCTGCTGAAGGCATGTAAAAGCCACAATGTACATCTTCTCTCTCTTTTTTCCAGATTTACCAACAGGTGATGAGGAAATCTGTGAGTCATCACTACACTAGACAGAGAAATGCTGCCAGAAACAGTGGTCCTCTTAGCTGCTGGCACTGTCAATCAGACTTTATGTTGGCCCTCTGTCTGTGTCCTGTAATTAACCCCTGGTGTCCTCACAGCCTTTCACAAGTCCTGTTCCTCACTGAACTCCCATGGGGATTCTTCCTCCACTTATGTTACCTGGATGAGGCTGGAAACTTAAACTGCTGCTGTGGGTGACAGAAAACTTGATGATCTCAATTTACTCATCAAACAGTTGAGTTTATTCCTTCTGTTGGGATCCCACGGTTAATTTGGGATCTGTTAAGTCCTAATGTTACTGGGTTTATGTCTATTCTCAGTGACCTATCTTTTGTCTTCAATACACCTTGAAATTGTTATATTACTCTGGTTTCTTTCAAGCTGTCTCATTCTGTTTTCATCGAGGTTTTCTGAAGGTTTCTTAGTCAGAAAATCTGAGGGAATAGTATTTCCACACCATCTTCTGAAGCTCTGGGTGTCAGGGCCAGGAATGCTCTTCTGGCTGTGATAAGCTCTGATTGCCTGATTTTGCTGAGCCTGCACAGCTCTGCCAGTCAGAAAATGAGGAGATGTGCAAGAGCATAGCCAGTCTCCAGATTAATTCCACTGTCTTCATGCCTGAAACATCAGGGACACTGAACAGCAGGGTCAACAAACATTTACAAAGGCTTATGGGCCCAGGTAGCTTGGTGCCCCAATAGCTGAGCCTCTGTGGTCTAAATGTAGAGCCATGGGCACTGTTGTGAGATGTCTCTCTCTTGTGTGGGACCGTGTTGTCTTATACAATGTCTGGCTGCTACCCTACGCAACTGGGGGTTTTTGTTCCATGTTTTCTGCTGGCCCATCTACTGAGGAGTCAGAGGAGAAGTCCAAGTAGGTGCAATAGGGAAAGTGGAGTCAGGATTGGTAGAGACAGCATATAAACCTGAGGAGCAGGGAGAATCTGGGAAGGAAATAAAATCAATTTTTAAATATAGATGGTGTAGGCAGACTGGGAAAATGCCCAATAGTAAATTTAAAAACTACATAAAAGTTTTGAGGGAGAAGAGTCATACAGTTAGATGACAACATTTGAGGGCTCAAAAGGGTACAAGGTCCTCCTGGTCTTGTTTAGAGAGGTATGGAGTATGTAAATCTGTTACTAACAGAAAAAAATATAGTAGCCACATTTTGCTGAGATCACCATGCTCTTTTGATTGCAACACAGGAAAACCAGAGTGTCTTTATACCCACCAGAATTTTCAGAATAGATGCTGGACAGCAAGTTGCTGTAAACAAGCTTCTCTGTCTCAATCTCAATTTACTTCAGGCTTGCCATTTTCTAAAACCAAGAATAACATGAGTTTATAGAGATCCACTGTTCTTTCTAACCAAAATAATTCCTATTACTGTGTTCCATTCACTACTCCTATCTTAAGCAGTGTCTTTCTCTTCTTGTCCCCCAAAGTATGCTCTGGTAATCCAACAAATTGTGCTTTAGTTAACAAAAACCATAATACAGCACAATTCCAGGGATTCATGAGGAAGTACTCACTGCATACCTCTAACTTTCACAAGAAATGCTGAAACATTTCAGCTATAGAATGCTTTGGCAGTATGGTTTCTGTGTCATTCACCCCATAGATTTATTTAAGGGGTTCATCATGACAGACTCCTCAAAATTTTAAATACTCTTATTCTAAATAGGAATAGAAATTTAGGAGCATCCTAAGCTTTAATAACCTGCAGCAGGATAAGATTTAGATTTTGACTCAGAGAGGACAATTATATCTGTGATTTCTTACCAAATCACTAAATTGCCCAGGCTTTTGAACTTTGCCCCAAGGCTTGGCAGAAGTCGTTGTTCAGAGTCACAAACTGCTGTTATGTATGCATGGTGTTCCTCTTAAGGGGTTTCCTGTATCTTCTACTATAAAAATGGTGGGATCCTCCACGTTATGGCTGAACTGTTCATGGAAGGGCGTAGGGGGGAGTAAGGGCAAGAGACAGACTACTAAGGGATTAAGTTGTTGAAAAGGAATTGGGTCATGAGGCATACGAACTACAATTCCCATGAGACATTGGAAAAGCATCTCCACAATAAAATTAATAGTTTTCATCTGAAAATTTCTTCTTTTTTTTCTTTTCCATTTTTGTATTTTCTCAGGGGGAAGGAGGAAATAATTTTCTGACAGGCACTAATTGTTTCCCGTTTGATTTTGGCTTGCGAGCAGATCTGAGTTAAAAGGGCTAAATGCAGACATTCTGCTATTCCAGTGTTATGCTCATTCAACAGTCAGTCTTGTTTTACTTGCAGCAATATGAGTTATACCATATGTGTTTGAAACTGGTAACCAAACAGAGCAGTCTTTCAAGCAACCCTAAGCTAAATTATAAATCTTTTTTGCATCTTTTAAATAAAAAGTAATTCTACAGGCACAAAATGAATCAGTGAAGTACTTGTTGCTTGGGCTTAACAATAGCAGTCTGCCTGAGAAAACCAGTCAACTTAGTAAAAAAACCTAATAAAATTATCCAGTCTGACTATGTTTTAGTATTCCACAGGATTTTAAAATTTCATTTACATGTAATGTAATGGAAGCATGTAAAATAATTTAAATTAATTGTTTGCATTTTTATATAATACTGCTATCTAATTATTATATTATAGGTATTTTTATTATATTATTTGGTTTATATAGTATGTACAAACCCTAGCTATTGAACAGGACTTCATTGCTACAGTACTCTTGATTGCATTTTTTAATCCTGAATTTCTATGTTTCTTGACAAAGTCTCACCATAAGAGCAAAAGAACTTCTAAAAAAAAATTATCTGGAGTGAGATCTTATGTTTAAGTAATGACTTGTTCATGTCCAAAGCTGCACTGAACTCTCAGAATTGTAAATATCACTTGATCGTCTGCCCTTGCAAAATCATTGGTGCAGAACTAGGGCGAAGTTTCTAGCTTTGCATTATGAACCCGCAACCAGAATCACAAAACTTGGTTTCACGATATACTCAGGAGAGATTTGTACCTGTAGAGATCTCTAGAAGTTCAAAGGTTGGTTGAAAGATCCATCAACTTGATGCTCTTGAGAGAGTGGTAATGAAATGTTATCACCAAATGGGAAACAGGTAGAGAATTGACATGGCTAGCTTGAGGCGACTTGGATGGAAAAGCAGAGTAGAATTTAGCACTTCCCAGCTCCACATACACTCATTTCTCCTAACCCTTCTGCCTTGCGCTTTTGCCATGTTAGTTTAGCATTGTTGCAAAGGCAGCTGTAAACATATAAACCAAACCAAAAAGTTCTCAGTAGATTTAATCAGTTACCCTTCCTAAGTGATGCAAAACAATTTGGCATACCTACACATTTACAATACAATTCTAAAATCAGGATCCTTTACTTAAAAGCGGTATTTCAATTCCATCTGTGATTAATATGTGAGAACAAACAGGCTGGATGCAAAACTTTTTGCCCTTATCAATGCTATAAATGTGCAGCAGATCACAAACCCATAAGCGCTCTTATTTGCTGGAGCTGGTTCTGATACAACCCATGGTGGAGGAAAACTCAGAAGAACAGCTGATCTCATGAGATTTTCAACAGTTGGAGCCAACATTTTCAGAAAACAGTTGGCAAAATTTCAGTGCCTTGGAACCTGAATTTTGGTTTAGCCTTAAATTCATCACAAGCCCAGTGTGGTTCCAACACTTCTGAAAGATGTGGATACGCATCTAAGTTTTTCACACACACACATCTATCTTGTGCATGTGTACGTGTGTGTATACAGACGTGTATATCTTGGAAGTGATAGATGGGGATATTTTTTTCCTCTGAGGAATGTCTGGTTTTGCCCTCTCTCATATAATTCAGGATATACCACAGGACTCTTCGGAATGCATCACCACCCACATCCCACCACATTTATTATTACAGGTTCCAGAGGTACCAAAGGAAGTGCAAGTCTTGCCTTGAATCTCAGAATGCAGAGCATATAGCTGTGCCACTACCTCAGCTCTCCATCTGCCTTTTATTATCATTAATATTCAGAAAAAAATAGGATTTGGAGAGGGAAGTTAAAAATCTTTGATGGGTCAAGGCTGTTCTCCTAGAGTGGTCCTGACATCTTTCTTCCCCTTTTCACCCTGCCCAGCAGAATCTTCTCCAAGACTCCTTGTTGGCCTTCAATAAGGACAGTATATGTTGTGTAGCAGCTGCAAAAGGCCTCACAAATGCTGGCTGACAAGAAGTGACAGCTCTGTATATCTCTCACTGGCACTGACAGCTGACAGATGGATACCACTCACACACAGAAAAAAAGCCCCCAGGATGATTCGCCAACATTACTCTCTGTTCATAGGGGCCACATTTGATTGAGTGCTGCTCAGAAAAATAAACCCTTGTCGATCCGCTGCAGAGCCAGTTTGCTCACAGTGTCCTGATTTTTTTCGCCCTGAAACATGTACCAACATACACACAGAAGTCTTGCTTTGTTTTTCTTCCCTTAGCTTTGCTTGAGAAGAAAATCTACCTAGCTCTATGCAGCTGCTTGTTAGAGCAAGGGAGCAATGAGTACATAACTTAGCAATACCGTGTTAGGGCTTTGCTGCCTGATAATCCTTCATCTCTCCAGTCTCTTCATTACTATCCTTCACACTGTTTTTCTTCCTTTCCACTAATCAGCCCATCATTGAAAATACTGCTGGTTGAGTTAGCCAGAAGACAGCACCGTGAAACTGTTAATGGGGAGGACAATGATGCATGTTGATGCAGGAAAAAAAAAAAAAAAGAAAAAAAGGAAGAGAGAAAGTCATAAACAAAAAGAGACACCCATCCATATGGGCAGATAGATCTGAATGGGAAAAAAATGGGAAGGAGAAATACAGGGTTTCTACATCCATGGTAGCTGATGAGTTCAGTAATTTTTTTGCTTTTTGTTCCGTTTCCTTGTTCAAACTATTTAATTATTAGACCCTGTAGGTGGACAGCTTTTGCCAAAGTTGATCTGCTGTATGAAAGCTATGTCATTGTCCCCTTTAGAGAGACTTGAAATAAGTAACATGAAGGACTTACACCTTATTGCCATCTAAGAGTCACCAGTACAAAATCTGAAGGCTGGAAGTGGTTCAAGAAGTCAAGATGACTGAGATGAATGAGAAGAGAAATCTTAACTCATTATTAGTGATGGTTTTATCATGTTAAACATTGTCTCTAAAACAATTCCTGCTTATTTTTTGCAAAGATCTTTCAGTCTCCCTTGGTCTCCACTACTGGGTTGGACAGTGAAGATTTTGTGGAGGAGGCTGTTTGTCCCCAGTACTCATGAAGGCCCAAGGGAAGAGTGAGGCTGCTGGGGTCAAAACCCTGGTGCTATTTGCTTTAGACTGTGCCCTCTCATGTCCCTTGGCCCCCAAGACCTGGACTCACCAGTGAAGCATGGTCTTGTGGATATCAGATGGACACAATAAATGCTAGGATCCAACCAATATCAGGTAAAAGTGAACTCATGCAGACAGAGATAATACTGCCTTCTGAATGAAGCTCATTGTCTTGCTCTTAAAAATATATCCAAACTTTATTTTGGCTGATGACACAGAACACTGCAGAAAAGAGGGCTTGGTTCAACTTTCCTTGTGTTATAATAGCCCTTTCATATCTTTCTGAAATGTAAAACTGAAGAAACATTATATGCTAATACTTTAGCTAACAATAGCTATTCTACACAGATATGTCTGATATCCACATAAGTTCCCAAAGTGGGGGTGGCAAGCTGTCTCTAGCTTCAGCAGGGTTTGAAGATTTGCATGATACAATAGGTGCATGTAGCAGGAAAAAACAGAGGTGAAGTGTACAAGGAATTAAAAAAAAGAAAAACAACTTTTTCTGACAGTATCCTATAGGCCAAAGGATTGCTTGTAGATAATCATGGATTAATTGTGAATGTAAAGAAAGAGACACTTTTTTTTATCAAAGCTATTGCCTCAGGGCAAACTCCAGTGCCATGAAAGCCGAAATGTTTTCTTTTATCACAGTTCCTTTTCTGGCACCTGAAATTATTTCTTTCATGTCTGATAGTGAGGAACGAGGCAGCATAGCTCCCCAGAGATGAGCGATTGTTACCATGGTCTCATAGCATATTGGCAGCCGATGTGGCATCCATGTACACCTGTCACTCAAACAGAGCAAAATGCAGATGTGGCACAAAAACCTGAGCTCACTCACTCAGAAGCCTCCCCCACACACCCCAAAACACACACGTCTTCCTGAGCCCCCCTCCTCCCCAGGACGTGGCTGCTTTTCAGCCTACACATATGTGAGTGCACTCAGACGTTATCAGGCCTGTTTAATGCAATGAACCTGCATTAGCATTTCTGCAGGGCAAACACAAGTAAACAGAAATGTGCTGAAAAAAAAACGTTTCAAACAAATTTCTTTGCAAGTCAGGCAGAGAGAGAGGGAAATAGTATAGCACACAAATGGGCCAATTTCCTTCATATGGAAGTGAACTAAGACCTTTTTAATGAAGACTCCAAGGCCGGGGAGGGGTTGCTGGATAGATGATTATTTACTTTTTGATTTTCTTCAGGCTTTGGGCCAGTCACATCACTGTTGTTAAACAAGGCAAGGTGTTGAAAGTGTCAAAAGGCAAGGAGATAAATTTTTTTGTAAACATAGGACTTGGGAGTCATTTCAATCCCAGTAAAAGATCCAGCATACAGGCAAATGAAGGAGACAGGCAAAGCAATTTTTTCAGGAGATGTTGTATCTGGTATGGATGTGGGAAGTGTCTTTGGCTAGGGATAGGAAAAAACTCTTGGAAGAGGAAGAAAACAGCATGTATTAAGCTCTAAGGTTAACAAACATGCTGAGGTGAACTGGATTTGTCCATGTGAATGATCTGACATTTTTGGTCAGTGAAACAGAAAGTATAACGCAAAATGTAATGTGAACCCTCTCTTCTCTCTTTCTCTCTCTCTCTTTTTCAAACAAATTGCCAATTTAGCTCCTGGGCTAAAGTAAATAGTGCACTGCCATTTTTTTTAAAGGGAAATATGACAAGGAACCCAAATGCGTTCATCTCAGATTTGTAAATCCATTGCTTTATTGAACCATTTGTCCATTCTTATAAGCTGATTTATAATAACTGTAATGTGATTCATCATGTCATCTTGTAAATAAATGTGACACTTCATTAAACACAGTAATCAAATTTAAGCGTCCCACTTTCATGCTAACAACTGAGACCTTTACGATTCTATTGCTCTGAAGATACTCCTACTCTAATGAAAGTAGCATCAACCAAAGAATAAAATGTAGCAGAGGTAGATTTTCAAGAGGAGTGATGAAGAAATAAATACTTTTAGTAAGTAGCCAGTAATGAAATTAGTAATGGCCTGAAATTTACTGTAACAATGGTTTTACAAGATACTCCTGTTGGGATGTTTTACTGCCAGTAAGGAATGGACAGTTTGAACATCTTGGGAAATCTGTTGTAGGATTAACAAAAACCTTTTAGAGACTTGAATTTCAGAAAGAATTTTTTCATGCTATTTTTGTGTTTGCCATCTGGAATGACACTGCAAGCTGGCAAGCACAAGAATAATGTGAGATATTTCTATCACATAGAGTTAGCTATGGATTCATCAGGGAATGTAAGCATCTGAACATCAGTCAGATACCCAGAATTATCCCAGCTTTGACCAGCTTTGAGGAATCAAGCGGACCCTCTATTAAAATTAATGTCTGCTTGCTTTCAGGAAATGGTCACTTCCATCTCCCAAGGGATAGGTGTTCGAATCAAGGAAAATTCAAAGAAGTACACACGGGGAAAAGGCACAGAACACAGCTTTTCTGTCTTGGTTGGGAGTGATTTAACATATTAACAACAGCAATTCTGTGCTCTGAGCCAGATTTCAGGTGAAGTAGATCACTGTGAATTACCTTGGTTGAGGATTTGGCCTACAGTCCTTAATTATGCCTTCTATTGATCAGCTGTGAGGAAAAAGCTTATTTCCATGGCCCTCCTCTCATACTGATACTATTCTAGAAATGAGCTTGTAATTCAAGATCAGAACATTTGAGTTTTCAAGCCAGGAATTTGGGATGAAAAATCAAGCAATGTAGCTGGGTTATTTTAATCAGCATTATTAGGATTTTTGGTGCACTACAAGGCAGAATTTCTGCTTCCTATTCACATGACTCTGTTTTAACCCCAGTTAGGTGGAAGCAATCATGACACTGAGAAGCTGAGATGCATTTCAGTTGCAGCCTGGAATATCAAATGCATGAATGTATGCTCGTTTATAGCTTTACTGCTAAAGTCTGATTTAGTTTTCCAAACAAAATTGGAGTCTTCTAAAATTGAAGGCAGCTAAAGATAGCATTTTAAGCAGACTGAAAGAGCGCAATTGGAAGTGCATGAAAGACAGTCCTCAGAAACAAGAGAAGTGTTGAAAGGTAGTGAAGGCTGGGCTCCAAAATGGAAGAGCCCTAAGTATACAGGCACGATAGAAGGTGCCAAGGAAATTCAACTCCAGTATAAGCTAGGGAAGATCTATCACTGTCTTTTAGAGGGTGCCCAGCACTTTGAAAGATCCGTATGTTAAACATCTAGCTTCATATTTCTAGTGAGAGAATGGAGGAGGCTTCTGCATTGAAAGTGAGAGTCTGACAAGGAGAGAGGGCCAAAAAAGAAGAGAGTGTCTGCAACTAGAAAAACAAAATATGGGCAAAATTATGAAACATCAAAGTAAGAGAAAAGAAAAGAAAAAAGATTGTTTCAAGTCTGTTCCACACAGAAAATTTTGCTAGAACAGGAAAACAAAGAAAATGTACTTGAAAAATTTAATCTAAAAGAAATGAAATCACCTTTTCTGCAGACATAAAACTATCCCTGAACTCCACCAAAGTTTATAGTTCAGGAATAAATAATGGATGGAGTGGATCTTGAAGCTCACCTGTTGTAACACAAGCATCCTCAAAAAGTACAAAGAGGTCCTGGGATGGGGTGATAAACAGTATTTGCTAAATAGCCCATAGCTAGGAAGCACTCTTAAGGGAATGTGTGAACCGCCAATCTCAAGGAAGAGATTAGGGATGACTTAATTTTATTTAAGTCATTAAAGAGTCAAATCTTCAGAAAGGATTTGTTAATATTTGGATTGAATCTGAGAATTGTTCTCACTTGCATTGGAGCACTTTGATATACCTCAATGAGAGGAACAGACATATATTCCTAAGCAATTTCAGTTGTAGCATTTCTAGTTATTTTTGGAGCAATGATCTTGTAATTGTATTCTTTATTGAAAAATTTATTTCATGATGTCTTTTATCAGCAGAAAAATCAAGCCTAAATATTTGAAGCCTAATCCATAATCTTGGCTAGCTCAGGTGTGCCTGCCACTTGCTAGTGCTACTCATTATCATGTGAAGTATTCCTGCTGCATCAGTCAGTTCTGGCTGCCAAGAACAGGTGAATGCTGATGAGAAAATATGAAGTGTGGTGTGAAAGTCTTAGCTTGTCCTCATGTTGTCTTCAAGCAGTAGCTGGATTCTGCATTATCAGGATTTACTTTTATGTTCATGTGTTTTGAAGGAGCAAAATTACCAGATGCATATGGGTACATCTGTAGCAGACTGAGCAATTTCCAGAATGAAATCCTATAATTCAGAGGTCCATCTACATAGAGGATCCATAGCATTGAGATGGACATGCAGATTTCCTCCTACAATAAGCTGAGAGGAATAAGATCTCAGAATGGGATCCACAATAGCAGCTGTGATGTACAGGAAAGATAAGCAGTGTAGGAAGAAAATTAGGAAATGCAAAGAACCCAGTAAAGCATGGACTGCTGGGAAGTGTTTCCTCTTAAGCCTATATGTATATACCAACCATATGAAGTTCAAAAAGGGAAAGTACCACATTCTTCTCCTGGGGTGGGTCAATCCGTGATGTATGGACAGACTGGGGAATGAGATGCTGGAAAGCAGTGCTGCAAAAGGGACCTGGTCAGTGGCAAGTTGAATCTGAGTCAGCAGTGTCCTGGCAGCCAGGAGGGCCAAGCCTGTCCTGGGGGGCATCAGGCACAGCACCACCAGCTGGGCAAGGGAGGGGACTGTCCCACTCTGCTCTGCACTGGGGCAGCCTCACCTCGAGTGCTGGGGGCAGGTTTGGGTGCCACAAGATAAAAAAGATATTAAATTATTAGAGAGCATCCAAATGAGGGCAACGAACATGGTGAAGGGCCTTGAGGGGAAGCCAAATAGGGAGCAGCTGAGGTCACTTGGTCAGTTCAGCCTGGTGGAGACTGAAAGGAGACTTCATTGCAGTTACAACTTCCTTGTGAGGGGAAGAGGAGGGGCAGGCACTGATCTCTCCTCTGTGGTGACCAGTGACAGGACCTGAGGGAATGGCCTGAAGCTGTGGGAGAGGAAGTTTAGGTTGGATATTAGAAAAAGGTTCTTCACCCAGAGGGTGATTAGGCACTAGAACAGGCTCTCCAGGGTCACAGCACCAGCCTGACAGAGTTCAAGAAGTGTTTGGACAATACTTTCAGGCATGTAGTGTGACTCTTGGGGCTGTCCTGTTGTCCTGGGTTGAAGTGTATTCTATTACCATCCTCATGAGCTGTTGAAATCAGGTGGGGCAGTGTTTCCTTGCCTCCTCCCCCCAGACTATCTTTCTGTTAATGGCCCATCATTGTCCTGCTGCATAACTCAGAGATAACTCCCTCCAGACTATCTTCTGTTAACGAGCCTAATCAACACTTGGCCTCATGACTCATTACCCCACTGTGAGATGTTCCACCCAGAGGGAGGAACCAAGCATTCCATCCTGGATATAATCTGGGACCTCTTATTATGATGGATATCAAATTACATGGTCTGGTCACGACAGCAGTAAGCCTCTTCTGGCAGTGTGGGGTGACAGGCCTGGAGTAGCAGTTTTTGTACTGTGTGGACATTTATCCATTGTATGACGAAGGAGCACACACTATTTTTCCCAGGACAGTAACACAGCTGAAGACAATCTTAGCTGAACCCATCAGATTTGGCATTGTTACTGTCATCATGGACAAGAATGTATATACATGCCTTTCTTGTTAAACAGAGCAGAATGACACAAAGATTTTTTGGGATGCAGTTAATGCTGTCGAATGGAGTTTAGCTGTGTCCAGAAAAATGCCACAAGGAACCTGAGTGCAGAACAGCTAAAGCATGTTTATTTTTGCTTTTGCATTAAATGTTGCTGGATTTGACCTAAAAGCTCCCCAGCTACTCAACTTCTTGGAAACTTCAATTGTGAAGTTACCAAAAACCCTCTTAGCACCTGCTATGGTGATGGAGTTTAGGGTGATGCCTTTTCCTGGTCTTCAAATCAAGTATCAAACATGGTTAGAAGGGAAAAAGGGGTTTTGCCTTGGTATTTATTTTAAGGATCCTTAGGTGCACCACGGCCAGGTTGAATGCACCCCAATGCACACCACAATGCACACCCACAACAGATCGGGTAAATCATTATAGATGTTACTAATTAGCATATCTATCAAAGATTCCCCAATGAGAGGCTCGAGTGAGCCCCCCTCCCCAAGGAACCTTCCCCTGGATGGTTCTATCTGCGTTTACAGAATGTGTTCTGGAGAGGGCCTTGGTGTCTGGGGCACACTGATCCCTTACTCCAAAGCTTCTAAGATGTTTAGTCTCCTAGCTTGACAAATAAGTCTAAGAATGTAGGCTAAAAACAACTAAGAATACAAAAAAAAGGTATATAAAAGGGGTATAAAAGAAAAGGCAAAAAATCATCATGGCATCAAGGGTAATCCATGGGGGGCTACTTTTTATGGAGAGGCTGATTTTAACAGGACAGGACTCCCAGTACTGCAAGCAATGAGGGCTGAATGAACAATGGTCATTAATTTGGGACACATGGGAAGAAAAGTCTGGAAAAAGAAAATCCCATGGCTTTTCTCTGTAGTTCTGGAATAAATGGACAAGTCAAGACAGCCTTAAAAGAGACAGTATATTTCAGAATCACATCCCAAATGTTAAGGAGTGCATGGTGCCTCTCAATGTGCCATCCTAATTTTGGTAAAAAGGTGGTGTTGCCCTTTCTTTGACAAATCATTTCTATTTTCATTTTAGAACAGATTTCTAGTCTTCTAAGATGGAGAGACAAGGAAAATGAAACACTTCATATCAATCTGTGAGTGTAAAGGCATCTTTATATACCCTCTCTATCTGAAGAGGTAAAGTCAATATAACACCTAATGCAAAGCTTTGACAAGGTTTCCATTGGTTTGCAAATCATTTGTTTTCCTTCAGTTTTTAGCTGGCCTCTCCAGTAGTGCCAACCAAATTCAGCAGATAGCAAATCTGTGCAGAGTGTAGAATGTCTACTAGAAAAACAAAAAACCCCATCTGACCCTCTCCAAAGGAACTTTAGAAAAAAGGTATTAAAACATCCAATCTACTTTTTAATTCTTTGTCTTATTTATCCTTATGTAATCTAGAGGTAAAATCTGTCATTCCTGCTCTCATGGCAAACTAGGTAAGTCCACCAGTTTGGGTATCACAGCAAGGAAGCTGGGTATTCCTGCTTGTCCAGGAAAAGGGATTGAGTATGTAGAACAGATGTGGTAAAAAAAAAGGATCCAAAAAGTCCACAAACTAATTATGAAAGAATTAGGACACGCTTACTTCGTTAGGTTTTCTTTTTTTCTTTTAACCAACTGCGAAGTAACTTTTCAACTTCTGCACTCATCTTGATGTTCATTAAACCAGTGACTGGCACTATTCCATATCTGGCTGTCAAAGTGCAGAGAAATATAGTCATGGGCTGACTGAATATGCATGATGCTGTCAAGCATTGCTACTTAGTGGCATTAATATTGCTATCATTTATTGTTTACATATTTAATGACCTTATTGATATTATACACGGTTAGTACCACTAATTATAAGACAATAAACATAATTTATGATCAGTTCATAAGGAAATATGTAAGAAGTGATTAGTGACAATACCTGAAATAGTTGCAATTTTTCTGTGTGCATGCCATGGATGATTTTAGATTGATATTATTGTCACATAAATCTGTTTTGATACTCTTAGATATCAGAAAGTGACCTATATAGAACCATTTTTGTCTTCAGCAGAGAACTTATCAAAGCTATAATTATGGTGTGATTACCTTGGTTTTACCTCAAGTTAGTGAAGAAGAGAGTAAAGAAAAAAGAAAATAAAAAATCTCTCATAAATCAGATTTTTTGTGTTCTGACAGCTCTACTTTTTGTCTGGATGCACATTATTTCTTTAGCTAGAACTAGAGGAGTTACAGGCCATATTCTAAGAGGTGCTGACCATCTTCTGGCTATCCTTGGCTTTTAGGATATGACTTATTTTCCCAAAAGGAAATCTTTGTCCAAAATGTTCATTTTGTAGGCTTTAAGGGCCTAAGCTCACTTTGATAGTAGCTCTGTGCTGCATCTTTGGGAAATACTGCAGATTTGATGTTAACCACCTGAAATCTGACATAGGAATAATGGCAGTGACCCTCACTCCTGGGTCAGGTCAGAGAGGGTTTTCTCAGTGAGAATCAGGACAATTTGCAAGAAGAGCTTTTAGAAGCATGCTATAGGTGAGCTTGTCTCTCCTTGTCCTCTTACTCTCCAGGACAAGAACATCCTCTCTCTAAGCTCGTGGGACCCACAGGAGGTACCCAGTAGGTGCAATCTGGCTGCAGCCTGTGCTGTCCTGTGTCCTGCTTGAACTGCCACATTTGCAGCACCAAGTCCTGTATGGGTTGCAAAGGTCATGGGAGAAGGAGAGAAGTATTCGTGTTGCTGGCAGGACCGAGGCACCTAGTTTAAAATTGACTCAGAAATGCCAATAGGAACAGCAGACCTGAATTCTTCATAGGCACACCCAAAACAGCTTCCCTATCAATGTTCACTGCTTTAATCTTCTCAGCTGAGGATACTGCTGGCTAGTAAAAACTATATATTTCTGTGTGAAATGCTGTGATTAAACACTATTCTTTGTAAAGAATTGTAGAAGTTTGAAACTTTCACCATAAACACTGCACTTTTTGAGAAATATGCTGCTTCTAGAAAGAGGAGAAACTCTTAGCAGCAGCATGCACATTTAAATCATAAAGGAAGAAGGACTTATCCTGTCAGTCCTTCCATAAGGCCTTTCATTTCCTATCTGTTGCTGCTTGCATGGATCTGTTTTTTAATGTACTTAAACCTGTGGGAAACATGCCCAGAGAGCAGCATATTAGGATTTTTTTAAGGGTCTCCTTTTTTCCCCTTCCTAACAGCAGGGTGACTCAGGATTTCATTATGTAGGGAAAAGCCCTGTAACTACTGAAATCAGTCTGTAACACAACCAAGGTATTAAAGTATCTTTATATGGGGGAGGAGGGGAGGGAAGTAATAGAACAGAAGTTTTTTTAAACAAATGCAACCACCTTATCAGCACGTAATTCTATCTTCAAAATCAATGCTAAGAATCAAAAGTAGTAGAAGAAGAAAGAAATAAAGGAGAAAGACAGACTGAATAGAGGACCAGGAAATGAAAGAATAGGAGGAGAACAGAAAAGGAACACAGACATGGTATTGAAACTGAATGGAGAAAGCCCAAAATGAAAGATGTAATAAAGGCCTATTTTTATACTGACATGAAAAATTCATCTTGGTAGATTTACAAGCAATTGTGAATTCAAGAGTGTCCACTAATTTCTGACTTTAGATAACAGAATCAGCATGTCATAAATTATGTTATGCTCATTCATATGCATATAATTGTAAGAAATTCATTTAGTAGAAAAATAAAGACTGATGTGTGTAGGATTAGCAAGCTTACTTCTGCAAAGGCTTTACCCAGAAAAGTTTCTTTTAAAATCTAAAAGAACATTAGAAGGTTAACTGAAAAGGAAAGTTCTTTCTGAACTAAATTTCTTGGAAAACATGGATCTGACCTTCCCTCCTCTCTTTTGAGAATTACAGACTTACCATGATTTACTCCACTGACATATGCTCTGAATGGAACTGCTTATATTTGAATGTAAGTGTAATTATATGTAAGTACTATAATTTTATCACCATGATGCTACAGCTATTGATTACAGATAATTGTCTGAAGTCTACAGATATGGTTGTGTAAGGCTGACAGCTAGTATAATCTGTTGGGTGTCATCTCCTTGTGCTATTGGAGGAAAATGAAATTAGACTTTAAGAACACCACCCCATTTCAATAGGTATCTGAAATACAAAGAGTCATTATCTTTTTGCATACTTTCTAAAGTGAGAAAATCTAAACTTGATTCTGGAAAGTTCCTGTAGAAATATGAATGTGAGAACTATTTTAGTTATTGTCTCTCAGTGTCTCAGATCTAATGAATGCAGTTGGCAAAAGGTATTTCTGTCTCCAAGGAAGGAAAGCCATTCCTTACTCGGTGTCATTGTTTCTACGAGAGATTATGCAGGGCAAATTCTGCTTCTCTTTCTTCTAAATTATTTCCAGATTTGTCTCACAACTCTGAAGCTACAACCTTCTTACATTTCATGCAAAATGTTTATAAGGGAGTTTGCTCCTGCAGGTAGAATTCAGTTAACCAATACCTCAAAAGGTGAATCAAAACATTTTGAAGTTTCAGTTCTGAGTCTTTGTTTATATTTGTTTTGCTAAAGTTTGAAATGCAAAAAATGAAATGTCAAGATCTTCACAGAAATATCTCTCTTTCTGGGCAATTCTAAGCTTCTATTCCCAAACTAGCCAGATTGTCCTCCTGATATGTGAGCTACAGCATGTAGTTGTGAGAGGATGAAGAATTTTAGAAATGTGCTTGTCCTTTCAAAAGCAGCAGAAATCCTTGATGCTGACTGTACCATGAAAATAAAGCAGGACATCTGAGCAAAAAAGTCTATTTCTGTATGATTTTCCCCACTGTTTTGTAATTGTACTCAAAATTGGTGGAAACTGGAGAAACAGGAAAAAATCTGAGGTTGAAGAGAGAGAAATTTGGAGACAAGAACTGAAGTAAGCCTCAGGACAGCTGAGCACAGCTCATATTGAAAGAAATAGACAACTAAAGCCTTGTCATATCATCCCATCAGATGGGGTTCACTCACAAGATGCTTAAACATGAATTCATAGCCAAGCCCATCATGAGCCCACAAAAAAAGTTCTAACTCATAAGAGCAGGACAATCAAAGAGTGTCTGGTCTTCAGACATGGCTGGTGTACCAAGGGCCATTGGCGAAAATCTGCATACATGTGTAATACATATTTGTTCCTGTAAGGATGTCTGCTATCTATTAATTAAAGGGTTTGTCATTTCATTTCAACCAACATACCTGACTTCTGTTCATTATTCCTAGTAATCTCTTAAAAGAGTGAAATAACCAGCACTAAAGTATTAGTTATATACTGCTTATGTCTCAAACAGAGCCTCTTCATGAGTGTTTCAGCAAGCAGAGCAGCCCTAGTGCCAGGCAATCTTCATAGAATCATAGAAGATACTGAGTTGGAAGGGACCCATCAGGATCATCAAGCCCAATTCCTGTTCCTATGCAAGACACCCCAAGAATTACACCATGTAGCTGAAAGCCCTGTACAAATGAGGTCTCCTCTCAGTTTCCTCTTCTTCAGACTGAACAAACCAGGGGACTTCAGTTGATCTTTATTTGGTGTCCCCTCAGAAGCCTTCAAAATCGTCATGGCCCTCCTTTGGATGCTTTCTAATAGTTTAATATGTTTTTATATCGTGGCACCCAAAACTGCACACAAGGCTTGAGGTGAAGCTGTCTTCCTTGCCAGGCTGGTGATGCTGTGCCTGATGCCCCCCAGGACAGGCTTGGCCCTCTTGGCTGCCAGGGCACTGCTGACTCATGTTCAGCTTGCCATCGACCAGCACCCCTAGGTCCCTTTCTGCAGCACTGCTCTCTCATCCTTCACAAGTCTGTATGTACACCCAGGGTTTCCCTGTCCCAGGCACAGAATCCAGCTCTTGCTAAATTTCATATGGTTGGTGATTGCCCAGCCCTCTAATTTGTCGAGGTCTCTCTGCTCTCGAGGGAGTCGACAGTTCCTCCCAATTTTGTGTCATCGGCAAACTGACTTAATATTCCTTCAGTTATGTGCCTGAGTCATTAATGAAAATATTGAGGAGCACAGGGCCAAGGACGGAGCCCTGTGGAGACCCACTGGTGACAGATCACCAATCTGATGTCACCCCATTCACAATAACAGTTTGTACCTGACCTATGAGCCAGTTTTCACCCATCACATGATGCATTTATCCAACTATGTGCTGGATATTTTGTCCAGAAGAATACTGTGAGACACAATATCAAAAGCTTTGCTGGAGTCCAAGAAACTTGTGTGGACCCCTCTCTGTGGAGGATGAGCTCATGACCTGGATGTAGATCCTGGGCTCATTGCTTGTCCCCTCGCCACTGGTTTTGCCTCCCTGGGGTTGGAGGAGAGCTGAGCATGCAGGCTGGCCCTGGCTAGGTACCTGCTGTCTTGGTGCTGCTGAGAGAGAAAAGTGATGGAAGATTTTTTAATCTTGATTTTTCAAATTAAGATGAATTATTTGTCCTCACATTTGTTGTGGAGAAAACAATTGTTGTTGCTTACATGTCTGAGTTGGTGTGATCTTCAAACTGTGCATAACCTGAGCTCCCAAGGTGGTCATTACCTGTTCCTTTAAAATGGAGGAAGTTTCCAAGTTCTGGGCTGGCTTTATTCAGGCCCTTTGAGTGCTAGTGCAAGCAAGTAATAATGATAGCATGATGATGTGTGTCTTTCAAAGCACGACATGACCACTGCAGGTGGTGACAGTCCTAAAAACTGGAAACTGCAGCCTTTAAGAGCTCACCAACTTTTTAATGAGACTAGGAAATAGTAGAGCAGAAGTCCATTCCCTGGATGATGACAGTGACATGAGTAGGAAATGTACAAACCTAACCTTCTCTCTTTGCAGCCTGAAGCCTGGAGTCCTGCAGGACTCCCAACTATGCAGGGAAGAAGCCAGGAACACCTCCTTTGGGACCACAGCTAATTAGAATATCCTGAAATTCAATGTCAAAACCTGGCCGGAAGCCTTAAAGGGAAATCCCATATTTAAGAACTCGATTAAAATAACAGCACAGACACAGAGAATTTCTTCATTTGGGGAGCTTTTACATTTCAGGGGGAAGGAGGTTTTCTGTGGCATTTTTTTTAATTGTTTTTTTTAGAGAACCTCAATGAGATCTTAAAATTGTGGGTTTGTTTGGTTACAAAGCCTGTCACATTGAAACAAGTAAAGGTCAGAGAAGAAGCCTTCAAATCTTTTAATTCTCTTTACTTTAAATTTCTATACACTGAACCCTCTGAAATATACTGATGGAATAAAGCAAAAATATATTGTGTATCTTTAATGCTGCTTTTCTCTCTAATAGTGTGGCAGATTGTGGAGGGGGTCATATTGTTGCCAACTATGCCTATGCTGTAAATAATAAAATTCCAGCAAAAGCAAGGGACTGGTCATGCAGAAGAATCTAAATGTTTCCTACCAATGTGGTGAATCCCTTCTGCTAGCAATTAACTGTGAGCTATTTATAAATGCTGTTTTCTTCTACTTCTAAAATTTGTTTTGTTTATTGCAGTTGGAGGCAACACCAATTAATATCTAAATTAAAAATCTGGAATACTACTTTCCAGCAGCATTACAGCCCACTTTTCAATGGTGCTTTTATACATTTAAATTTAAGCCCCTTTTGAAATGGATGGAATTGTGTATTTGTTTAAGATGAAGCACGTGCCTGACTGTGTGGCTGGACACGGGCAAGGACATGATAACATATCAGTCAGAGGTTAGTCCCACGCTTGAAAACACTCAGGGAAGGATTCATCACTTTTCAGAACATGAGAAGTGCAAAGGTTACAAGTAGGCAAATACAAGCTTAGTATTTTAGCTTGGACATTTACATCAGCACTGTTATTTCCCTTTAAAAAAATTCTTATTAGAGCGTTTTATCTAGACCTCTTTTTATGAGACGTTAATAGAGTCTTTATAAAACTGTGGGTTAGTTAAAAACTTGCCTTAGATGACGGTGTCATTACTGGTGGGCCCATGCTGCTCTTTTGGCATTCGTCAGCTGGAGGCAAGTGGGCTGTCTCATGGGGAGTTGAGAACTTGCAGGTTATCAATTTGATTAGCTGCTGTAGGCAACTGGTGGCTACTGTAATAGCCTCCACAAGTCTGAAATGAATATACATTTCCTCTGACAAGGAAACGGTAGGAATATATGCCTGGTGGAAGCTTTAGGTTCCTATAATGCCATGGAGATCAAATTAAAAAAGGAGAGAGAGAATCTGTTGCTATCATACTTCATTAATTAAGTATCAATTTAGAAAATACTATGGCATTGACAGGTTTGGGACTGGCTGCTGATACTGTTTGGCAGGGACAAATTTTCAAGTGGGTTAATGTGTAAGCCTTACAGAAGATAACAATAATGCTGTAATTGGGAGTCTTCCTCTTTAAAATATTGGTTTAAATTACAATGTACAAGGTCAGCCTAATGATTTAAGTATTTTACATAGTTATTTTAGAGTAGTTCACTTATTAGCAGCCATGTAGGCAACACTAGGAGCCTGCTGCCCAGTGAGAGGTGTGGGGAGAGGAACAGAACAGGAGCAGAAACTTTTGCATGGCTCAAACAGTGCAGGTCTGGGCTGGAGAGAAGCAACTCAGGGATGACAGGGGAAAAATGGCAAACCAGGAGCCAGAACTGCAGCTGAGATCCAAACAGCCTCCACATTCATCTACTCTCCCAGTTTTGATTTACATCAGCACCCTGTGTTGTTCTCCTATTTCTTTTCCTTCTTCAGAAACCTTCTTCTGCCTGTTTCTTTGGGAGATGTGCCAACTGTTGGGCCTTGGCAGTAGAAAAAGTGCAGGAGCTCAGTTCCTGGCAGCTCCATCTCCTTGAAACACTGTGGTTATGTGAGCTGAATGGCGAGTGCTGGGACAAGGTGTTTCAAGAGGGTGCTGGCTGGCCAGCCCCACTGCCACTGAGACAGACATCCCAGTGTGATGCCCATGATGTGCTGGGAAGTGCTCGGGGGAGAAGGCAGAGCAGAGGAGACCTGCCCTGCTCTCCCCAGTCACCAGCATCACCTGTCAAAGAGCTGTCTGCCTCCAACCCACAGGGACTGGGGAGTCCCTGGACACTCGCCAATGGGTCAAAACCTCTGAAGGTTTTGGCTCAGTCCCAGTTCATTTTCTGCTTTGTGTGGATGCATGTGCTGGTTTATTCATCGGCAGCATTTTCCCATCCCGAAAATTACCTGACCATTCCAAGTCATGCAGCAGTCCAACAATATAGAGGGATATTGAACAATGAGTCCAATGGGTCATGTTGTTTCATCTTTTCCGAAAGCACAAGCCTGTAGGATGCAATGAAGCTGCACCTGTATAATCAAAAGTGAAATTTGACCAATCACTTCTGAATGAGGAAAGAAAAACAATAGACTGGAGGGCACTGACATACTTTTTTTTCTTGTTGCTAATATAGCTGCCATTAATGCTTTTGGGAAAGACAGGGTGAGAAATGAAAAAAAAAAAAAACAACAACCTAAACTCAGCTTTGGTATCAGTTTTTAAGCCATTGCAACATCCTGGGGATTTATCATATCATGGCTCTGGAACTGAACTTCACATATTTTGCAAAGATAAGATTTTATTAAAAGCATTATGTTTTCATATAGAAAAAATTGAGTGGAGTCTATATTCTTTCTCTTTTCTCACAGGAAAACAAGTTGAGTATTTAGCAATCACATACTTCGGGATAAAAGTGGTGTGTGTGCTTTTCACACATTTTCTGCATAAATATTTTGAGGTTCCTGTAAAACAGGACAACTGCTTTTTTTGTTCTTCATGAATCAGCCCCTATGTTTGAAACAAATCGTTGCAGCAACAAGGAATGACAGCATGACAGCCTAGTAGGTTATTAATGGGAGTGACAGCCTGCAAATCAGAAATCATGGCAGTGCATCTGTATGAACAGCAATTTGTGCTCAGTTGAATAACCAGGAAATCCAGAAAATCAGAAAAGGTTGGGGGAGAAGATGAATCAAACAGAAAAATTTTTAGATAACCCAAACTTTCTAGAAATAATTGGAATGTCAGGGGAAGAGCAACATTCAAAAGTTTACTAGTACAATTACTTAGGTTCACATATGTTTGTTTTGATGCCCACTAAAGACCTAAAATTAAACAAAATAAATGAGGGAAAAAGTGAAAATGTAAAAATGTTGAGGGATTTTTTAAAATCTGTTATAGTAATATCATCAGGAAAATGAAACTGCAGCTTTCTTAGCTGCTTTATCATATATTGTGAACAAATTTTATTCTCTATATATTCCAGATAGTAGAGCTCTGTGAGATGAATGTTGGAAATTTTCCACAAAGAACAATCTCTGTATAATTTATAAATGCAGGTGTTTTGTTTTTTCTACTCTCTAGTTCAGTTGTTCTGTATAAGAAAACAGAGAAAAAGCAAGTATATTTTGTTTTCTTTTGGAAGGAATGATGCAATGTAAAGTACAGGTTAGCATGTTTCCAGTCTTAGTTTACATACAAGTTTATGGGGAAACTCTTTATGTACATATAGATGTAGGGTTAAATTGTCCACACAGATGTTTTCAGCTTTTCTAGATGCTTCTGAAATTCTCCTGATGGGCATCTGAACCTGAATTTACTGTTTCATTTTTAATGGGGACTGATTGCAGTCATCAATAACTTTTTGTGTACTTCTCAATAATGTCAGTCTTGTTATTTTCATGAACTGAATGAACTCAAAAAGGGGTTTAAGTTTCAGTTACATAGAAATTGCTGTAAGTGACCACCCAAGATCAGAGTTAATAACATTTCTGACTTCAGTCCCAGCACAGAAAGTGGAAAATTTGGCAGATCTAACCCCCAAATCAGAGGTTTCTGCAATATACTGACTTTAAACTTGTGCATCTCAATTCAGATTTCACCCTTTCAATTAGTGTCAGTTGTTTAACCTAAGGGATATCAATCCCCCAGTGTTACATTCCAGCCATACTATTACTTGGGCAGCAAAACTTTACTTTGATTTATGTGTTCACTGAAGACTGCAAACTCTAGGAATATCAACCTCTTTTTTCAGATCCTTGTTAAGCACAGTAATCTTGCTTTATTACTGTATAGGGGTTGCTAAAAGTGGGAAAACCTGAACAAGGCAAGGGGAAAGAAGGTCCTGCCTTCAATGAAGATGGACAATAACTCTACTGACCATGAAGAGCATTTGCCTGATCATCAGGTCATCCATACCTGAAGCATAAACTTTCAGTGTTCCAAAGGAAGGGAGACAGACCATAGTGAGAAGCCCCATGCCCTAAACTATACATTCCTCCCCACACTATTCCCAAAGTATTCCCTGCTTTGTCTGCCTGTTTGATTTTGGTATAAAAGTTAAAAAAAATGTATCTGATAAATCTGAAAAATCCATTTTAGTTTGTGGCAAATTGGCTTTTTTTTTTGCTTTCCCTGGCTTTGAATATTTCCAATAGCTTTTTTTGTAATAGGTTTTTATTTTTTCCCGTTGTATTATCAAGCAGGCAACCTTTGAATCTCATGTTTAAGTTTTATTTCCAATGTTACAGTAGCAATTTTGCATCTCTTCTTCATCAGCCTTTGTGTTTGATTTGTGTTAGAAGTTAGCTTACTGCTATGGGTAACCCCCAGGCAGTGCTATCATTCTGTCTTGAAGTGGAAAAAAAAAAAGTATTCCTTTTTGGATCACTAAAAAATAAAATAAAATGAAACTAACTCAAAAGTAAACCCCCATTGGTTGAAAAGCTTTTTAATGTCAATACAAAATATAAACAAAACGTGGTTTCTGAATGAAGTATCAAGACAAATAATCCTCTTGCCCATCTGTTATACTAAAATGGCCACTGTGGTGTAATGTTGTGAGGATACATGTGCCAGTGATGGTTGAGATAAAAGCAGACATATGCTAGAAAGAAAGAATAAAAATTGTTCATAATAAGTTATGAGCTGAACCAGTATGGAGAAATATATTCAGACATGACAGTACAATATCTGCCAATCTATGTGTAAAGCACCTATTTCCACTGCATGTAATTGTTCCAGTTGTTTAGTGCCTTCATCCAAAGGACCTCAAGAATGCAACATGTCACCAGCATCAGCCTGGGTGAGGTTAATCCTAAATAAAGACTTCCTCATTTTCCTTAGAAACTGCTTAAGAATCTATTAAATGACCTTTGTGATTACTTGGATTGGCATTCTTGGCATAATCTCAATTTACCTGTGAATCAGTTCTAGGGTTTGGCCAAACTGAGAAACATTTACTCTGCTTTTAAGGAATAAAGAAACACAGAAAATATAGTCTTTTCAGGTTTATCTGTGTGAATTTTGTTGCTGTACATGAGACAGATTGAAGTATACTAGAGATTGCCTCTTGCCTTTGTAAATGGAAAGATTGGTAATGACTGAAAGCCACAACACCTGGAAGTCTGTGGTTTGCATGAAATAAATGGGTCTTCTTACTTACAGTCCTGGCAAACTTCAATTTGTCTGAAGAATAACTAAAACAAAGATGGTGACACAGAGGCTCCTTCATGTTCTGCTGCCAATGAGACTCGTCTTACCCTCTGGTTGAAAAATGGTATTTCCTACAGGAAATTCCAAGAACTTAACATATGGAGTCACTCCAAATTGAAACAAGTCCAAATCTCAGATTTTTTATTTTCTTTTTTACAAAATGAAGCTTTCCAAAGTATTTCATTTTGGTCTCACTGAAACACTGAAATAATGCAAGATTCACATTAAAATCTCCAGAGACACTAGCACTGGGACCTGTAGGGGACAGAGCACATTTTCTGGGTGCCTTTAAAAATGATACTCCATTTGTTTCCTGGTCTCATTTTAAGGTAGGCCTATTTTCCACAGCTAAGCTGGCATTGCAGAGAAGGCATAGGGAGGGATGCGTACAAACAAACACACACAACATCCTCAGCAGTCAGCTTGCCCTTTCTGTTCCATTCACCTCAGGAATCAGTTCTGCAGCCTGTAGACTGGTCCTTCCACAGAGACTTGTACCGGTTTGGCCAAATTTAGAAATATATCCTCTGAGAGAAGACACAACCACCCCTCTCCCACCAGGTTCGGGAAAAAAATAAATTTTCCTCGAAGGAAAGTGAAGAAGATAAAACTATTTATTTAACAAACACATGGGAAAGGAAAATAAGGTTAAATGGTAAAATCTTTCGCTGTGGAGGAAAAACCTGGGAAAGCGTTCGAGTCCTCCCTTTGGTCTCCTCGGAGCTGGGGCTTGGCCCAGGGCCAGGCCCTCTGTGCCCGGTGGAAAGTCCTCCCGATGTGCTCTGAGGTTGAAAGCAGTCCAGTAGCAAAGGGAGAAAATCCGGAATTCCAGAGAAGGAAAAAGCAAGGTCCAACTCTCGGTCTCTCTCCGGAGAACCAGAAACTGAAAAAAAACTGGCCAAAAACTGACTGGAACACAGCAAGCTGGGTGCTTCCTCGCTCCCCTGCCACGGCTGGGAAAAAAACCCCTATCTTTCTGTGACCTTGAACAAGCTGAAAACTGCTTTGAGAAAGTTTTGCTCAGTTTTTTTTTCTCCCTCTCAGGCTCAGTTTAGAGGCATAGAAAGGCACAAAAATTAATTTCTGGGCATAGGCAGCGATATGGGATACACATCATAAGGTCACCCCAAGATAAGACTGAACTCCTGAGCAGTGGACAGTCCCCACAATTCACCACAACAGCTTAGCCTGAAGTAACCTCAGCAGGCCTTCACTACCAGGCATGTGACGTTTCCTGTCAGCCCCCTGAGCCTTCCCTCTGTGCTGTGCCCAACAGCACATCGTGTCTTCACAAAGCTTCCTGCTCCGCTGTGGAGCACCAGGCAGTGGCCAGGAAATCAGTGCGCTGACTGAGGATGGTGCTTTCTCTCCCAGTTCCTATTGTGTCATCATTGCCTCATTACGTTCGTTCCTATTTTTCACTTTTCCCCTTTGCAATATATTAAAATTACAAATTCAGGGGGAGTGTGTGTTTGTGGGAACAGTTTTTCAGTACATGGTAATATTTATTGTTTGTGAGCACTGAAAAATTGGTCCTCATGTTCATAACCACACAGGAAGACAGGGATTGCTGCTGACCTGTGAACATGATGAAGCTGGTGAGTAAAACTGTGTTCAAACTTTTCAGGAAAGGCTTAAATAGATTTAATTTTTAGGAATGTAGCGACTTATAACACTAATGTGTAAGACAAATGCAAGGTAATTGATGCAATTCAACTTTCCTTTACATCAATAATGTCCATTATAATGTCCATAATGTTGTGGACTAGTCTTCAGAGATTGCTGGGGGAATGAATTTAAAACCAGAATTTAGCCAGGTGTTCGTCAGTTGCAGGGGGATGTTCATAACAAGAGGTAAGACACTGGAACCTGGCAGTGCCAAGATTCCTCTGGAGAAAACCAGGCTTCAACAGATGATATTTAAGTTACAGCAGGACAGATAAATGAATCTGGCAACCCAAAAAACCAAAACTGGTGATTAAATAGTGTCATATTCTTCTTCCTGAAGAATCCATGTATTCAATTGAGCCCAGACAATTTCTCCTCTGTGGTTCTACCAGATAATCTGTACTAAGGATTTACTCTTCCCTTTGAAAATATTTGGCAAATTTTTGGTACAATTAGCTGCTACACTCAATAAGATTAATTATCAAAACAAGTGTTGAACTTGAATTAAAATCACAGAGCAGAACAACCCAGATTGCTTTTGGCTATTTAGCTCCAGGTATGCTGTTGAACTCTGGATTGTGTCTATTATAGTAAGTAAAAGATCAGATCTAATATATACACCATGGTTCATTCTATTTTCCTCCGACACTTTTTTGGATTTCCCCTCTAGACTTCTCTTGTCCTTTCTTCTCCTACCATGACAGAGACATTGATATAGGCAAGGGGGACTTGTATTCAGATTTGCTATGAACAATAGAATTGTGATAAATTTGTATCCACAATCAATCAATTTGTTTAAGGATGTGAAAGATTAATCATAGGAGGGGGGATGAGATGGAGATGAGTCTACTGAGATAAATGACTCCAGACTTTAGACAATGATTATTCATGAGTGATAGAAAATACCAGATTCTCCGAGCTTCTTTGGAAGAACAATGTGGAAAACACAGCGCATGTGCTGTAGAAATAGTGAGATCCTCTACCAATTCCTGTGTTCCCACAGCACAAAGCAGGGGAGTATCTCAAGGGCAT
Organism: Aphelocoma coerulescens; assembly: GCF_041296385.1. NCBI lineage: Eukaryota > Metazoa > Chordata > Aves > Passeriformes > Corvidae > Aphelocoma > Aphelocoma coerulescens. The sequence continues at coordinate 107,161,415 of NC_091015.1, forward strand.
GACTGGATTTTAGAATTGTTTTGTGCTCAGAAACTTTATGATAAATGTTTACAAATTGTTGGCAAAAGATTTAATTTCAAAACAAACCTTCAACCATTTAAAAATATTTAAGCATGAGAAGGACAGGGTACTTTGAAATCCCAATTACTTCTCTGATTAGCCAACATACTATGCTTGGACGAATACACACAACTGCAGTGGAGAATCTGTGGCAGTGTATGACATCTTCCAGCGCTGCATAAGTAAGCAGTTTGATAATAGCAAAGGGCTCTTGAGCGACCTACAAATGCTCCTTTCTTGTTGCATGGAGGAAAAAGAACCCAGTTGTGGGGCCAGTAATTAATTACTTCGTCCTATCTCATACTTCAACAAGGGCTTCCTTGAGTATGTTGTTCAAGTCATTTAGACACTGCTCACAGAAAGCTTTTGCTGACTACAGTGGTGCACCTGGGTGGAATTTGGTTCATGAGTGAAAATCTATTTGGAAATCTATGGATATCAACATTTTCACATGTAGAATTGCTCTGATTTCTAGAGTCCTGTTTCTGTGCATAAACAGAAGTACCATCATTTTAGGAGAAGAATTAAATGGTTTGGTGTTACTTTAATATCTGGGTCTATCTGGGATCAAGATACTATGCTGAAACCTCCTATGGATCTAGTATAGTAGATTTCACTTGAGCTTGTCTTGGCGATGATCTTACTCCGATCAATAAAAAAAGTGTTACTGAAAGATCATTCATGCTTCCCATTCCTGTGAGGTAATTAGAACTAGGGTATTCACTGCAGATGGAGAAGACCTACTTTCAATTCTTCCCCAGCTTCAGGGAGTATTTACCCAAATTCTTTACCTTTTAGCAGCCTGTACTCTGCTGTGAGTCATCATTTTTCCCCTGAAACTCTGCCACTAGGCAGAAACACATGCAAGAGTAATTTTCACAGAAAGAAAATTCCAGCAAAACTGTAATACCAGACTTTTATGGATTAGATTGGATGAATTTACAGCTGAAGGAAACTGATCCATTTCTCTGTCTGTCATGTCTTGTCATGATAGCCAGGAGACATGGGATGTGAATCAAGGGCACAGTGCTGAGGCTTCATATCCTTCACCTTCAACCCTCAGAAAGGGTCACTACTTCATGCCTTTAATTTCATTTTGGTAATTATACCTTCATTTCAGGTATATTTTTAATTTTTTTTCAGAGTAATTTTAATAAACTGGGGTTTTTTTGTCAGCAAAGATTGTTTGTTCTAAATAATTGTGCCCAGAGTAGATGTGATCTCCATGGTGTAAATGAACAGGCTGTGCAACAGTGGCCCATAAATGAGGCCACAGAAGTGGGTCTTCTGGGCAGTATTCACTCCTAGGCTTAGAGGCCAAATACTTTAGTCTAAGCTGCCTGAGAGTATCTTTGGGTATGAAACCAGAGTATGCCTTGGGCCCATGCCTCAGCAGCTGCGGTGAGATATCTCTGCTGCTCAAGCACTGCATTTTGGCAGAGTGTGTATATATGCAGACAGCAAAGATCTGCCAGATTCTCATACTGAATCTAGAATTATTTCTTGTGCCAATCTTGTCTCTCTTTTCCTGATGGCATCTATTTTGAATCATGGTTTTGAAGCTTTTCATACAGGTTGTTGAAGGTCAAACTGGCTTTTAAAGTGCTTAGACCAGCTTGCTACCCTGATTAAGACAACTAAGGATTGAAAATTCCCAGCATGGGTATGCAATGAAGAGAAAGCAAATGGGTCATGGCTATGAGAAATTGACAAATATGTAGAGAGAGAAGCCTCATTTTCAGGTACACACCAACAAAGTTTGAACTGCTAAATTTATTTCATATGAAGAAACTGCCTTTTTACTTATCCTTAGTTTTAATACTCAGTACTTACATGCTGTCATGCTTCCACAGGCTTGCAGAGCTTTTCAGTTTGACTGTCCAGATTCACAGACTGGACCTTCTTGTTCCCTTCCCTGCCTCAACCATTATGAGAAACAGTAGGTCTGTGCCTTCTATTTGTCTTTCTGTCCACTAGTATTTAATGGGGAGATTGTTTTACTGGGCCATGTGGTGCACAAGATTTTTCTCTACCTTACCTTAGGAGTTCTTCAGAGTAATTGCCAATATGATCAAGACAATACTAGGAAGAAGTGTCTGTCTTCTTCCTTTTATTTCTTTACAACTGAGGAGCAGCCAATATTTTAGCAAGTTCCCTTTCTGCACACTATTCCAAGAGCTCTGTGGATCAGAGCTGAAGAAATTCGGATGCTTGATATTTCAGGAGAAAACATTTCCATGATTTTAATACTAAAATCCTGTTCTTCCCCCTCATTTTTCTGTCTGACCACTTTCATCCCTTTAATCAGATTTTATTCAGGTTATCTCCTCTTGAGTCCTTAAACTGGAAACACTGACGATCATCTGAATGCAAAGTTTACTCTGTGATTGTTACTGCTTTCATACTGCAGCTGTAATTTTTTAAATTATAGAAAATATCTGTGAAATATAAATACAGAAGTTAAATTGCAGTGATGGTGGAAATGAGGTCAATATAATAAACTTGCAACACTAGATAGAATGGGAAGACTATGCTAGTGGATAATAACTGATGAAATCAGGTAATTCTCAAAGCCACAAATATAAAGATTCTCCAGGTAGAAAAAGTTACATTTCTCTGTATAATGACTAATAACATTTAACTACATTTAAGAAGTTAGCTCAGCTGTTAGTAATGCAAATGGGAAGACCTTATTTAGTATGTTAGAAGATGGCTAAGACTTAAAATGTTCCAGGTTTTCTAAGCACTAAGTAAGTACGTGGGTTAGAGTGTCTTGAGTTTATGAGTAGGGAATACATTGCTCCACACCTTCCAAGGAACAGCTTGTGTCGCTCTCTGTTGTAATTGGCAGCATGACTGGGATGGTAACATCCCCTTTTCCTACTTATAACAATTGTATTTAGAAGAGAGAGCATGACTGGGACTTCAAAGCACCTAAAGAACAGAAAGGATGTTCCCAAGGGACTGTTCACAGTGACACACTGGAGGGCCCTGCTTCCTACTTGTACTTTTGCTGGACAAATAGCCTGCCTTGTCTTGTTTATTTTCTGTCCTGTAGTTTTTGTGTTTCCCTCTTGCTGGGGGAGGGAAGTGGTGTGTGTATGAGGAAGGGGAGGGGGAAGAAGAGGGGAGGTTGGGAACCCCTGCCCAGCCCCCACATGGTATCAGAACACGTAAACTTTTGAATCAGACATTAGAGAGCTCTTCTAGTTCTGTCAGTTTAGATGGACAGCAGCGTCCAAGATATATGAAGTATTTTCTCTTTATAGCATTGTCAGCTGATTCAATCCATACAGGATCTTGAAATGATATGCTTAAATATTGCTGTACTGAAGTAAGTGTTTGAAAGAGCAAATAAAACTAAAAAGCCAATATCAAAAATTTTGATTCATGTAAATTGACTCTACCCATACAAAGAAGTCTCACTGACTTCAATAGCTGAAGACTACTTGGATGACTGAAGCCTAGAATCTAGGCTTTAACTAGTGATATGAATAACTAGAAACCTAATACCACAAATCAAATGTGTTAATTCCTTTGTCACTGTGATGCATAGAGCCTCCAAAGAGTTTTGAAACATTTTTCTCTATAGAAACAAGTAAGCCTCTCTGTCCACAAACTCTGCAGAAAAGCTACCACAGGAGGAAGGAAAATTTTTTAATGATGAAGAAAGTAAGCCTAGGGAACAGATTTTGATGTTGTAGTATACAACACCACACTGTAAAAATCAGCTTTGGAAATTGGTATAAACTATACAGGAGTCAGGATGTTGTAAATCTGTCCATAGCAGAATTGACTGTAACTTACCACTCCTGTTTAATACTTGATTTTATCAAAGATCAGGTTTAGTCTAGAATAAAAAAAGTCAGAACCCCAAATTTGACCCCAATATAGGAAGTCACCCTAATATTCTGAGTCAGTTCAGCCATGTATCCCTCTGCCTTTCCTACCTTAGCTCTAGGAAAGGTAGAGATTTGTACAAAAGTAAGGATTAATAACACCTCTGTACTGGTAGTGGTGTTAATAGTACACAGATTTAGTTATTTGCAATGGGACTTAAAAACAGAACAAAGGCTTGGCTGGACAACAGACATAGCTGCTTTCCATCCTGGTTTGTCACACAGTGCTAACAAAAATGTTGTTTAGTTAAGTAGGCACATATAATATTGCCCAGGGTTCAAACCTTTCCATTCTTGCTAAGCACATTGTAGTCAGTTTGCGTTATTGGAGTATGTGTGTTTTGAATTGTAGGTGTGTAGTGGCATAATTCTGCATCCTTTAAGTATTTCTGATACTCTTCTTTCAAGTTTGTAGAATAAAAGAGGTCAAATTCCAGAATAGTGTATTCTTTCTCTTCTAAACAGTAAAAAAGAGGCCATCTATCAAATTGGCAGGCTCATATCTTTTGTAACCTTGTACAAACCACACTCCAACTGGATGAACAGCTGTCAGAGCAGTCTCTTGTCAGCAGGTGGGTTAAAGTTTGCTAATGCATGTGTACACGTGCAGGCATTCATATCCTTTTCTCGTGAAGATCAGTAACAAGATTTCCAAATGTGTTTGCAGTCATGATTTGCTCTGGATGCATTAGCTTTCTTTTGTTCTTTGGCCCACCTGTCTCTTGTTATCTTTTTAAAATACGTTTGTCCACCATGTGAGAAACTTTCCAGTGGGTGAAATCTGAAGAGATAAATAGTATAAGTGAATTTTGTTCTTTTGATTCCTTCATAAATCTGAGGTAAACGCTTTGTGTCTAACCATTTGTCATAGTTTAACCCCAGACAGCAGCCAAGCCCTATGTACCTGCTCACTCACTCCCCCACTGGTGGGATCAGGAAGAGAATTGGAAGAGTAAAAGACAGAAAATCCATGGGTTGAGATAAAGACAGTTTAATAGGGTAAGCAAAAGTTGCACACAAAAGCAAAGCAAAACAAAGAATTCATTCACCACTTCCCATGGGAAGGCAGGTGTTCAGCTATCTCCAGCAGAGCAGGGCCCTATCACATGTAATGGTGACTTGGGAAGACAAACAACATCACTCCAAATTTCCCCCTGCCTTCCTTCTTTCCCTCACTTTATATACCGAGTGTGATGCCATATGGTCTGGAATATCCCTTTGGTCAATTTGGGTCACCTGTCCCGACTGTGTCTCCTCCCAACCTCCCATGCACCCTCAACGTCCTTGCCAGTGTGGCAGAATGAAAAGTAGGAAAGGCCTTGGTTCTCTGAAAGCCCTGCTCAACAATAACAAAAGCATCTCTGTGTTATCAACTCTGTGCTCAGCACAAATACAAAACACAGCCCCATACCAGCCACTGTGAAGAAAACTAACTCTACCTGAGTCAAAACCAGCCCACCATTCTAGTGCCACATTTTCCAGGTCATGGATATTAGCTGCTTTCTGGTCTCATCTAGTATCACACACATCTTGAAAAATTATATTGTAGTCCTTGTCTAGAATAGAGTCCTACTCTTGGATCATTATTTTCTTGTGTATTTCATTTTAGATCACAAGGTATATGTGAAGGAAATGAAGAAACTAAAACTGGTCCAGATGATTCCAAAGCATCCCTGCAGCAAGGACATTCGGGAGAGAAACTTGTGCTTATGGACTGAGATGAGCTTTCTTTAGGGCAAACATCAAGAGCTGCTCCATAAACATATTCCCAAATCGATGTGATTCTGCTGCGGTGCCACTGCTGGCTAGCACACGGCCCCGAGCACCGGGCAATCTTCTGCCTGCCCCAAAGGGGAGGACAGAGGCCAACCACAGTGCAGGAGGGAAGGCAAAGCTCCTGGTTGGGTTCACCTTGCCCACCAATGGCAAAGGTGCACAAAGGAGGCAGGAAAGAAGCGGAGGAACTTCTTCGTGGGGGAGAGGGTTTATCAAAGAACACAGGAAAACCACAGAGAAGCTGAGAAAATGGGACTGACATGGGGTTTTATACCCCTACAGAACGGGTGTGGAAACACGCAGTAACCAATAATACCTCAGTTAGGGGGCGTTACAAAGGCGGGGAAGAGGAATTGTAGCAAATGGGAGAAGGAGTAGGCGGGGAGGAGTAGCAAGGGCCAATCAACTACCGAGTGTTGCGGTGAGCCATGGCTCTTGCCAGAGTGTCCCGGGCCCCGTTGGACAAAAGGCCCAGTGGTTTAATTCTCATGAAGCCCAGGAACCCTAAGATAGCTGCCCGCCACAACATAGACACCCTCAGGCTGTCCGGCAAGAAAGTTTGTTGGCCAAGGTGGGAAAGATGTGACACCCTGCACATCTGCAATGGCCACCGCTCTCCCCTTCCTTGGTTTCCACATCACTCTGTCATTGGCCCGTGCTCACCCTCTCCACGTACCTCTCTCCCCTTCCTTGGTTAAGTTGTATGTATCCCCGCCTATGTAATACCCCTTGTCTGTTCTGTTATTGGATGTTCTATGATTGCTCTGCCCTGAGCAGTGGGGTAGAAAACCCCCTGTCAGAGACTTTTCTTTGCTCTTCTCGGCCCTGCTCTCCCAGGCTCCAATAAACCCTTTCCTGTCCCCCCGAGAAGAGTCCCTCGTTGCTTCGTCTCTCCTTGCGCCTTTTTCATTGGTGGCTAAAGTGAGCCTTGCTCGGACCTCGCTTAGCCTCCCGCTCTCCCTCGGCACCCATCCTATGCTACTGTGGCAGGCAAGGCAATTGCCTGGTGCTCAGCCTCTGAGCTGGCCACCTGGCGGGCATCGCAGCAACCGAGGGACATAGAACGCTCTGGAAAGACAACTAAATATGAGAAATAAGGGGAGGGGAAGGCAGTGGCCAATGGTAAGGCATGGATCTACATATTTTTCACAGCCTTTTGGGTGCTTCCTGTGACTTCAAGTCTTTTGGGCTGTGGAGGCATCAAACCAATGGACCTTTTGGTCATCTTGATTCGGCTGACCCTGGCATTGGCCATGGTTCACCGCAACATGATTCAAAATCAGTACAGGTAGTCTTACCATCGTCCTAAGTACGTGGGTGTTTTTGGGATAGTTCTAGTTTTTAAGCTAGACACAATGACAAGCAAGTGCTTTAACATTTTCACTGCTGGAGAAGGAACTTGATTTGGTAAACCCAAATGCTCAGCAATCTGGGCTTCCCTCTTAGTAGAAGGACTCTCAGTAATGCCTGTGATTAAGTAAAGTGACTATGGTGGCTGATCTGAATATGTCTGACAGTCATTACATGCAATGTTCCAAGAGTGTCACATGGTGCTGATAACTTATCTAAGGCATACTTATTACCCACATATATTTCTCAGTGTCTGCGGGCATCACCTCCAGAATCGCAAAGCTCCATAACAAGATTCTGCCAAAATGCTAAGAATTGTGCCACTGAAAAATAAATTGAAAGCATAAATGCATTCATTCCTACAGTTAGGCATAAATATTTATTTTTCAATTAGACAAGATGTTCTGAGTAGCATAAATCCCCTTTATAGTTCTGTTTGGTTTGGTACTTAATCTGTTACTTTCCTGAGCAGTGAAAGCCAACACTTAACTTTTTAACTTTCATCTCAGATAAGTGCCATCAATTTGCAAGGTGATTTAGAATGCAAATCATGAATAGAGTTCAATACTGCTAGTGCTAGTCTTTTATGAATCAAGACCCTATAAAACTTCATCAATATCTGTATTAAACAGTTATTGACAAAAATTTTATGGAAGCCTTATTCCCAAGTGACTACTGTTCCCAGTATGAACCTAGATCTTTGGGAAAGGCACAGACACCGGTTCCTAATTTTCTAATGATTATCCTTACATATATAGCACTTATATCTGGAATAAACAGATACACCTACACATTTTTTGCACAGATGTGAAAAATCTGATTGTCAGATCGTGTCAGGAGAGGGCAAAATATTTTATTTTCTTAGTCATTAAAATAAAACCATATTAAAATTATAACAAAAAAAAAGAAATGATAATACATTTTACAAGTTGAACCATATTAAAGACAATAAGGAAAAGAAAAGTAACTTAGAATACACTTGAAAAGCTGGAATTGAAAGACTAAGTAATAACACAAGAAACAACAGCCTAGTTACCTGCCTGCGAAGCTTGTTTCATTCTTTGAGTGTACTTCTCTTTGATTCAGAAGCTGGGATGATAGAAATCCTACTCTGATTGAAGTTAGAGGTGTTTTCCCTTTGATTTCATTGGCAGGAAAAATTTACCTTGTGTAAAGCCAAAAGGGATCTGATTAAGATCTAGCTGCCCAACATTCTGCGTTAAGTTTATCATCCAAAGGCAGTAATGTTGTCAGTAATGAAAAACATGGCACATCCAGATAACCGAATAATCCCAAACTGCAAATTGAGGATATAATGCAGGACTATTTAAATTTTAAACAAAATGTTTTGGGATTTAGTTTTTAGAAAAAGAATTATGTACCTTCCTAACTTCCCTGTTGTTGGGCAGGAGGAAGGCTTTCTAAGTGGCTTTATGCCAATTTAGACAGCTCAGTGTTGAGAGAATCTATGAGAAGCAGGTTAATCCAGCTTTTTAGTTGTTTTATTATGTAATATCAACATAAAACAGCTGGATCAGGATTGAACAGCTATTTAAAAACTAAGGAAAATTGTTTATTAAGGATTTTTCTTCATTACTCCAGCTTTATGGTACCTTAAAGTCCCCTTGAAAATAGCAAGGCAATTCAGGTTTAACGTGTTGCTTCAAATACAAATACAGCCAGCCAGCCAGAATCACATACAAACCTCTAATACCTACTTAGTAAAATGGTGTCAATTTAAAACAAAAAAAAAAATGGCTGCCATTAGTGCTTTCATTAAAAGATTTTTTAAGCTTTTAAATCCAGATGTTTTATTGCTTCTCCAAATACAGCCTTATCTATGGGTTACTGTGTCTTTTACATAGGTAATCAGAGATTTTTCCTTATAACACAACCATATTTTCTAAAACACTACATGGAAGACACTCAATAAAAATACAAGTTTTGGTTTATTTATAATTTGCAAATTTTATAAATTTCATTGATTTATTTTTTTAAAAAAATTGGAAACATTTTAGAAAGAAAAAAATATGTTTATATTTTCATAAATTAACTATTTTCTTTGAGAAAATTATTTTTCAGCAAAATTTGTTCCTCAATGTTATTTAAAACTTAAGTTGTATTTTACATGTACAAAACATTAATGTCTTAAAAAATAAACACCATTTAAAGCTTTTGGTTTCTTAAAAGCAAATAGTTTTGTTCAACTTGAAATTTCTTTTCACATTGTCAGTGTAACAGAAAGTTGTTTCCAAATGCAGCAGTGATATTTTCCTTGATGTTATGGAACTGCTACTGCACTAAACCCAAAACAAACAACACTATCCCTCCTCCCCCCCAGCTTATCTGTACTTAGAAAGAAAAACTAAATCTAAACTTCATTTGTGGCCCCAGGATCTATCAGCCCTCTGCATGCTGTATGCTGTTTAATATGTGTCAAATAAAAGGAGTACACAAGTCATCTCCATAGCTTGTCGTATGCACAATCTAATTTGATGTACATATCGTAGCAGAGTATCCTGTAGCAAGAGGAAAACTTTTGACCTTTCCTGCTTTTGGAGAATGCATAGAGTTGAGGATTCATCCAAATTGTTCTGGGTACAAATGACATGATGTATGGTGCTAGAAATATTCCTTACTGCGGCAATCAGGATGCTTTCATCAGTCGGTGGACACAGACTGACTGACCTTAACTAACCCAGTTGTTTAAGGGCAATATGTGACCCAAAAATGAACTTCTCTGCTATGAGAGGAACTAGTCTGCATGTGAAAAGGCTTGCTTTAGCTGTGTTCAGTTTCTGTTCAGAGGCTCAGGTCAGCTTTTATTTTATCTGCACCCATTCAGTCTTTAATATGAATGATACTCTACTTCTAGAAGTAGAAAAAAACCTTCATCTATTTGGCTTGCAATAATTTGATTGTGGTTGGTATGTAAATCACCTACTACTACCATACTTAGATGGTCAACAATTCTTACAGAGAATAGAAGCATTCAAATGCATCAATTTGGTGAAAAATAAGTGTTGCTTGGCACAGGCTATTTCACCCACTCACCCATGATTAAAAACTTGCTGGTTAAAGATTTAAGTGGGTTTAAGATTGGCATGGTGTCACCATTGTGCAAATCCTTTGTTAAATATTAAATAATAGAAAAATGTCTTAGGGTCACACAGTGTGTGATTTATGTGACAAAGCCCTTATGGGCTGTGTTTGTCAAAGGCAGCTCATAATTCTAAATTGTTTCACTGAATAGCAAAGAATATTTTTGTTGTGGTGGTGGGTGGGAAAAGATTTGTTTTCTCTTTATATTCAGTGTGGTAAGATTTCTCTCTGTCTTTAGACACCTTTCACATGAAGAAGCCAAGCCCTGGGGCTAAGCAAAAGAGATGGGGAGGATGGGTGCCCCTTCCTTGCATTAAGCCACCGCTGATAACGGCTTTTTGATATATGCATGGTCGGGGACTCAATTAGATTGTCAAATAAAAGTAATAAAAATATGTCATTTTTCTAAACATTTTTTTATGTGTATAACAGTCAGAAGCTGTTTAAAATCTGAAGACTGTAGGCCATGTGGACTTTTTGAAAGACTTGCATTTGTGTATAACTTCACATCATCTCAGAATTATTCTTCTGGGACTTTCTAAACAATTGTGTCTATATAAATCCCTATTGCTTTGTTAAAAAATATATATGTATATAAAAAGTAGGTAGTAATTTCCTTCCTCCACCCCCTCAAAAATATATATATAAGTTACAGCCAGAAATTATTGCTTGCATTCTGTACTCTAGGAAATACAAAGGCAAATTCAAAAAAGACCTTGTCTCCTTTCTTTCTCTGAAACACAATTTATTGCTTTAAATCATAAAAATAAAACAGTCAAATGTTGCATAAGAGACCCTCAGCAGAAATAAAAGAAAAGAAAAGGCAAAACTGAACTTCCCATAAACCCAAATCCCATACAGCACAGCTTTCTACAAGACCATAATTAAATAATCCCTGAAGGACTTGTGGAGGAGGGGATAAGAATACATAAACTTTCCAATATGATGAAAGAAAAGACCCTGTTATTATTACTTGATTTTATTTTTAAGAAGGAAAAAACTAAAACCAACATACTTAAGGTGGTATGCATGGGAAAACTATTCCATGCTGGGAAAGTATCCATGTAAGTCAGCCTTGATACACAATAAAACAGAAATTAAAAGATGTCTTTGAAATTTGAAGTCTGCAAGTAGATCATGGCATTGTTTTAAAAAGTGCACATCTTCAGCATCAGACAAAGTCCTTCAGCTCTGCATCTGGACTGTTACTTCTGCTCCCAAGCATTTATTTAGCCTTTTTTTCCTCTAGTTTGAGAGGTGAAATGAGATGGGAGAAACTTCCAACAGAAGGTCTGTTTTACAGGAGGTTCTTCACTAGATGGAAGCCTTCTTTGTTAAAACAGGAGAAGAGTCACATACCTGTGCAAGGTTACCCACCAACACAGGAAAATAGGTAGAAAGAGTAACCAGGAAAGGAAAGATTTCTTGCCATCATTTTACTTTGTCAAATTAAAAAGCAAACTATTGGTACAACATGTTATTCTGAGAATTTTAAATTCTTTTGTCATATTTCTTCAGGAGCGTTCACTTGTAGTGAAATGGTTTTTCTCAGACAGAAAAATGCCTCTTTGGGAAAGCATACCAAGCACCTCTCAGACTCCTACAAACTAAAATGCTGATAGAGTTTCCTATCTATTGAGCCTAGAACTATGGGAATCGCCCCTCCTCACACTAGTGACACTGAAGTACCTGCTTGTCTGCAAGTAGTAGAAACCATTAGAACATCTGGGAAAGGTGAGGACATGTCAGAGGAAACCTAACAGGGCTAACAGGGTGATTTCTGGGTTTTGGCAATTTTTAATGCTCAAATTTACGAATATCACTTTTTTATTTTTTGGGGGGGTGAAGGAGGAGGATTCTTTCATTTTAATTGAAACCCTTTAAGGATGTGCTGCTTCTTTATTTGGAACTATCAGAGAATATGGAGCTATGTTGTGGTTTTGCTTACAAATATATCCAGTAAGCATGTCTAGTAAAGGAAGGATTGATTATTAGTTATGCACATGTCTAATGAGCAAAAAGTTGCTTTCTGCTGCTATTTGTCACTATAAAATTGGAAAAGTTATCATATAAAAAATGGAACATGACTCCACTGTTTATGACAACAGGAGAGATACAGGTTTAGCTTTGTCTTTAGAGCATCACAATTTCATTAATGTCTTGTATGTTTTCCATCTGGGTTTAAAATTACGTTAATAAAATTGCTTACGATTTCATTGACTGGCACTACCTAAATTTATAAGTTGGTCACTCAAAGGTGGAAAGTTGCAAAGGGACAAAGACAATAGAAATTCATAATATTTAGATCCAGGGCCTCAAAATGCAGAGAAGCAGTTTGCTTATGGGAATACACTGAATTTAGTTAGCCTCCTCGTGAAATGCCTAAACTTCCAACCTTCCTAGGGCTGATTGATGGCAATCAGTCATTTTGCCTTTCTGCCAAATCTTCTTAAACCATGCGAGGAGGAGAAGTATAGGAGTGAAGGTCTGGTGAAATCCAAGACAAGTCCTCAAGCCATCAGTGGGAGAGTGGATTCTCTATATTCTTCCTGTGGTCTGGTTCCCAGGCCCAATTCACCCAGCCCTGATATCACAATATGATAGTGAAGTGTCTGTGGACACAAGGAACAGGAATAGTCTGATGGTCTCTCAAACAATTCTAGAAATCCTTTTCTTTGTTTAACCTTTCCTTTTCAACACTGTGCAAAGCCTCAGTGAAATGTAGAGTGATTGTGAATTAAAGTCAGGAAGAAAAATTAATCAGAGAGCAGTGAATATGGGTCATCTTTCCATTCTGAGCAATGGAAAAGTAAATGAACTTTTTGAAACTATTCTGGCCTTAATAATTGAAGTTGCAGTAAATCCAAATCAGACTATCTGTGGATAGTCTTGTTTTCTTCCTGATCCTTTAAACTATGTTTGAATACCCCAGATATGCATACAGCGGTTACAGTTTTACCCTCACTTAAACTGGGTTTAATTCCCGGATTTTTAATTTAAAAGAAGTTGTTTCTGGAGGTATATTGGTGCAGCTGCCAATGGAAAAAATCACAAATTGCGAAGCATGGTGAAAATAAGTTTTGTTCCTTGGTGTAGCTGGGCTGCTTTGCTTAAGCGCAATATTGTTATATTGCATGGAGTTTGAGCTGGAATGAAAATGAACACAATTCATCTCCAAATTAGATGCAGTACCATATGTGTTGTCAATTTATCAGTACACCAACAAAATTGAAGTGTTGAATGGAAGTGGTTTGGTGACTGTATGCGGCTGTAAGAGTCAGCAAATATTGCAGCTAGCTGACTCAGCCAAGTGCTTCTTGACACATCTCTATCTTTGCAATTATTGACACATCTCTAGTCATACGGAACTGATATTTAAATGTTACCCTACAGCCAGGCACACATAATGGCTACAGAATTCAGGCTGCTGGGTAGGCTGGAAAATCTGTATTATGACACAAACTGTGTTTTTCTTCCCTGTAAGGTCTGAAAGAAATTGTAGTCAATCCTCCATTCTCACTAGCAGATTAATTTTAATAAATGGTCTAAAGTCATAATAAAATACCTATTTTGCATTGCTTCATCATGGAGGTACCTGTTTACTCCCAGATTAGCATCTTCTACCTGGCTCTTAACTATGCTATTTTGGCAGGGGAAGGGAAGGGAAGAGAAGAGAGGAGAATAAAATGGTTTTGTTCAATATTTCGTTGCTTGACATTATGTTATGCTATAGTAGGCTATGTTACAAGAGTTGATGAGAGCAAGAAACAGAGTAGTGCAATATAGTTTAAAACAAATAAATTTAAAAATCCCTGAGGTGAAAGAGGTATGAAGAAACCCATTACAAACCCAGACCACCTCGGCAACTTCCCTGTGCTGACATCTTTAAATATCCCCTCACTCCCCTTCTCCTCTTCCTGACAAACACAGAAGAAACACAGGCATCTGGGGCCAGACAGATACCTCAAGATGTTAGATGCCTAACTTTTTAGAGTCTGATCCACAGCTCCCACTATTTTATTTCCTTTTCAAATTCATTTTATAGCAACCATGACTCCCTTAGAACCCACTTACTTGCTTCATAAAGGCCACTCACAGACACCATGTAACTCCAGTGACTCACCACAGTGCCTTTTCAAGGCAGAAGAGTCATGACACACTGCTCATATATATAACACAGTTCCACATTACTGATTTTAGATTTAATTTTCTTGGCTAGGACTGAGTTATTGGATGGACACCATGGGATACCAAATGTACAAATTGCATTGCAGCTTCAGAGTCTGTGAAGACTCCTGACTGAAGCTTCTACGACCACATGAACATTTTGGGGACCTGCCAAGCAATCCAAAGATGTTCATGGCAATATGTGAATATGTTGAAAATTGCACTGTGGGAAGAATCTGTTTTTTTACTAAGATGGGCAAAATAATGCACAACAATATCCTTGGGGAAACCAGAGCTGGAAATGATACTAGGTATGCATATTCACAACCCAACAGAAAACTCTCTTTCCTGTGCCCATCAGGTCTTTACCTGTTGTAAGCCAAGTTAACTGTATTTTAGACTTCAGCAAAAGGAAATTTTTCCTCCCAGCTCAGAATGTTACTTTGGAGTTAAAGAAAATGCATTCACCTAATAAAGCAGAGTGTATGTATAAAAAAGAACAGAATGTGGATAACTTTGCTAAAAGTGTAGCTGTTGACAGAAAGGACATCATGCTTGTTAAGATATTGCCATACAGACTTTCGTCTTCGGCAGGTAGGATTTTTACTGGCTTTACAAATTTATGTTGAAATAAACCCCAAGAAAAGGCACTAACTTTTCAATTAAAAAGTGCCAATTTTATTTGCAAAGTTGCACAACAAAGAGTCACAACATTGAATCACATCAGCAATAACTTCTAAGAGATTATTCTTTTTGTTTCATACTCTTGAATGTAGTCTACAAAATAAGATTTGATTAGACTGGGACTGGTCATCTACTTGTGTAAACCAGAGCAAAACCAATGTTGATGTGTACTGGTTGAACAGAGGGCCCAAAACTACAGTTCTTAGCTTCTTTGATAATACTGAACTGACAAATAACATGTTGTTTTTCAGTACCATGATTTTTTTTCTGTAAACTGTTGCAGGGGAAATATTTGCATTATGGTATTTAGTTCAATATAATGCTTTTAGTCTAGGTTAATGGAAATAGTGTGTTCCCTTACTGAAGTGTATATGTGACTTCTATGTTAATGAAAAAAAGAGATTAAATGCACTAATTACAGAAGGGACTATTGCACAGGTAGCTGAGATAGAAGTTCTGCTACACAGATCAGCCAAAAGTTGCTCACACTTGATCTGCCACACTGTCAGATTCTTGCTGTCCAAGTGCTCTGTGAGGTGAGCAGAGATGAGACACTGCAGAAGAGAAGGATTAAACCATCACCTCAAAAGCCCTAGGTCACAGGAAAATTTTAAAAACCACAATCCAGATGTAGCATAAACAGTGGGAGTTATTAATCTCCATGTTATTCTTCATTTAAAAAATGTGCACTGATAACTCTGTGGACATAAAAATTAATAATTATGAGAGTTCCTAACCTTCATATTTTAAAGGAGATTGGTAACTCTCACATTTATTTTGCTTTTTTTTTTTAAGTCAGAGTGATACTAGGATCATATTTTCAAATCTTGTTTTGCTATCATATGAGTACAAGATCTGAAATAAAATAATTTTATTGAAAACCAGGAAAATCTCCCACTCACAGGTAAAACTTATAAGAACAAGAAAAATCATAATACTGCCTCTGTTTTACCTTGGTACTTTTCTGAAATCAGTCCATCTGAACCAGAAGCTGTGTCTTCGTATCTAGTAGTCCTGATGCTTCTTAGTTTTGGTTTTTTTCCCTAGTCCCATTGGGAACTGATTTGAACACCACCAGCAACCAGAATGATTTGTATTTCTGACTATATTCACCATAAAACTACTTTTGTTTGTCTAAATTCCATACCTATTCTTTTTGTTTGCTGCTGTCTAGTTTCTGTATTGTCAGAAACAACAAATTATCTTCTGTGCACCTTTCACATATCACCCATGATTTTACAGAGGTATATAAGATTCGTCTGCCTGATGTCTTATGAGTTGAGGACTCCTAGTCTATCTTTCCAGATACAGAAGTCTTTGATTTCCCTTGTCATTCTTCCCTGTACACCCTTCCTTGTTCTTCTGAATGCTAAACATTCCAAGATCTATTAAAAAATACATGCATATTTTTATGTAATAAAAATAACTTTACAGGATCTTTTCCAAGATGGCACTAGGAAACTTTTGCTCAAATAATGCTGCATTAAGATAAATTATCATATTCATCAACAGCTGGATTTCTTTTTCATTTGTATAGTCGAACGTATCTAATTAGGTTTCAGAATACTGATCATGCACAGATCATGCTATAATTTGTAATGTAGCGGGACAACTGTTAGAAATAAGGATTGGACTGAAAAGTGAGAAAAAACACACATCTTCAGGATTATGCAAATGAGATAAATTTTGAAATCCTGTCCAAGTGGAGTACAGGAGATAATCTAAAGAGTGGAGCAGATACCCAAGAAGAATAAGAAATTTGAAAAGTTAGAAGTGATAATGCCAGAAGGTGATGTGTGGTGAACAAAATTCTGTGGTGTCATACATCAGTGTAAAAGCATGACTGTGATTGTGGTCAGCCTGTCTGGGGGGGGATTATATCTCTGGTATATGGAGGTAAAAGACCCATTTTGTGTGCAGTGATACAAATTTTACTTAAAGTAGTTTGTTCAGCTTTGTGCACATAATTACCATGGGCATCCTGAATCCTGGAGGGAATTCAGCTGGAGAAATTTAACAGTAAAAAAAACCGAAGGCTGTCTAAGACACAAGTAAATGGAGGTGGAAGAGAGGTTAGCATGACAACCATCTACTAATTGCTGAAGGTAATATTAACGCTAAGAAGAGAAAGAATAATTCAAGATGGTTCAGACTTCTTGGCAATAGGATCCATTAGTTGCACCATAATGTAAGGAAAATCACCTGTGATAGTTACAAAGCAGGCTGGCCCAAACACCAGCAAATGTATTCTCAGGAACAATACTGCAGTGGCATGAAAATGAGCATTCCAGCTTTACCTTCTGTATTATTATCCACAGTCTGTCTCCTTCACATAAAAAATAAATAGGCTCCATATCTCAGAACAAATGGATCCCAGATTTTTCACAAGGATTGAGGTAGTTCACTGAAAAGCTCTCATTTCCCTTCTACAGAAAAAAGAATTGGAGGGTGCCCATGACGAACTGAGGTCCTCTTTATTTTCTGCGTGTTGTCATCTGAAGTAAATCATCTCAGTAGGGAAGCAAACTGGGAGTCTAATATTCTGTCTAGAATCAGTTTTCTACCTGGGCCTGATAAACTTGCTCAGTCCTCCAGCATCCCCTCAGTGTCAGCTCTCAGGAGCCAACCAGAAAATTGCCTCCTTGACAGAAGGCAGCAATGTGCTACCAAAATCTTCTCTACAGTGCCACTGACATGACTTTCATTTTAAAATGGTTCCTGGAGATTGCACCTCAATGTAGCTGAAGGTGGAAGGAGAGTTAACATTTAAATGGCTATAAACATTCTAGTTATATACAAACACCATCTAATGTAGCTTTTTTCCATTCCCTCTTGCCCACCGAGTTGTACCTTTTTTCTCTGCTGAGATGTGTTATAGAGATTTTTACCAGAGGGAGAATTTGTTTTGTCAGTAGCCAATCTAATCACCTCCTGCCTTGAATCTTCTTGTAATCACCTTTTAGAACCCTGTTCAGAACAAAACCCCACAGTGAGTCCTCAGTTCCTTTCCCCATATATCCACTCATCACCATGTTTCCCTTTTGTAGCAAGCACACAGAGAAAAATGACAGCCATGGAGGCAGAGGGGTATCAACTGCTGTGGATAAATCAATCCATCACAAAAAAAAAAAAAAACCAATTCTGCCATGAAACTTAATCACTAAAGGTCATGTCGGGGAGTGAGGAACAGATTAAATTAGCATAGTATTAGATATGGAAAATGATTTCTGTCAAAATCATCTTTACCACAATTATAATATGTTAATTACGTATTTCATTAAGGAAGTTGATTATGGTTCACAGATGAAATCATGCAGACGAAGACACCTGGAAGGAAGCACTAGAGCCTGAAGCCTCTTCTCTCCCTCTCTCTCTCCCACACACACGCACATGCACGCGCACACACACGCAATTAGGTACACGCACTCTTAGGAAGAAAAGCTTTTACTTCAGAGATTATTAAAGTGCAGCTGTGTCTGGTTAGGACAGAAACTCGGAGAAATAAAGGAAAGCGTGGTAGGGTACATTCATTTTTCTTCTTTCAGTACTTAGAATGAACTGTTCATTTTAAGACTGTAACATCTTCTGCCTCTGGTGACATATTGGTGGCATCTAGTACTGTGGGTAAAGGATTTCAGCACTGACTAATGAGATGGTAGCTGGGTGTTTTTTATAGGGAAGAAACCATTCGGCAAATTTTAGCCGAGCTATTTGAAAGAGATATCATCAACCATATGAATGTCATACAATATCTTGCCCTTAGAAGTGGTTGCAATTAATTTACAGTGAGTTTAGGAACTTGGGTACAGTGAAAAAGTTGCATCAATCAGCAATTACTCATATAGTTTCTTAGTCTTCTTTTCCAAATAATTGTTTGAATTGTTTGCTCTATTTAGTTAATAGAGGAAGATCTTTAGTGATTTGAAAACACAGCCCCCCTGTTTTGGCTAGAAACAATGCAGCCGAGTCTCATAAACACTGAGAGATGTAGACAGGAAATTTCACGTGTATGAGTCTGTGCATGTGTACGTGGATGTGGTCTGTGTGTAAGTACAAGACAGCAAGGAGTTGTAGCCTACATAAGAAAGGGCTAATTTTATTCAAGTCTGACTGAAGGAGCAGCAGAAGTGGAATAAATGGGGTACTCAGTAGAAGGAAGGGAGGAGATAATACGTATCCCTCCAAAAAAAGGTCCTATAGATGCCCCTGGGAATGAAAACGTCTGAGCCTCAGTCAAATATAATTACCTCATTCTCATATTTCCTAGTGAGTGAGAATGCATCAATGCTTGTGTGCCCTTGTGCTGATAGATTTTGCCACACAGAATAATCATTGTTGGAATTAAGCATAATTGTCAAGAAAGACTTGGTCATCATGAGAGAGACTGTCTCATACAACTGTCCTTTTGCTTTCCAACAGTAATTACTTTAGTAATTAATCTCTGTCACTTAACTGTATTACATTTTGAAAAGAGAAAATGGAAGAAAGACTGGTTTCTGACTAATTTACATCACAGTTTAAAATCCTAGAATAGGGTGAATCAAATGTCAAATTTAGCCCTTTCACAGATAGTTAAAATGGGCCCTTTCTAATGTCTAGCGGAAGCACAGATGAAGTTAGGCTCCTAAAGTGAGCTTCATAATATCTATATTGCCTGAAAGTTTCCACTTCAGGGCTCTTAGCTGTGGGGACTGGAAGACAACAGAAAGATCAGGAACCCTGGCCAGAACAAGCGTATTACTGCCTGCTCAAATATCATTTGGCTGCTAGTCCTCATGGTAGGTGCTACTTACCAGCTGTGCAGCACTTGTGAATGCCAACATCATGCAGCAGTGTCTATGATTTCAGCAGCAACAGCTGACTGTGAATGTTGCTGTGGTCTTCGAGAAGCATGTGGGTGAGTCAGAAGTGCTGAGCATCCTTAGTTCCAGCAGAAAAAATGCCCAAAATGTTTCTGAAGTTGAGGCTCAAAGTGGGTCTGTATTAGCATCATTGGCATTCTTGCTTTCTGAAATATTTTAAAGCTGTTTCACTCCTCTTCAACCTTTTAA